>NW_004567140.1:8236337-8237557 GCF_000260355.1 Condylura cristata
CTCTCTCCCTCCTTCACACACACACACACACACACACACACACACACACACACACACACACACACAGTCAGAGACACAAACCTTAGAATAATGGGGGAGACATTTGGCTACGACGAGCTGCTTCCGCGGCGCAGCGCGGCGCGAAGAGCAGCGGTCCCCGCTTCTGGCTTGCCAGCGGCTCTGCCCTCCACCGAGGCAGGGACCGCATGCCCCGACCCAAGATGCCCAACTCCACCGCGCCCCAAACATCGCCTCCCGGAGCTCGCTACAGGTAGACGCTTGGCCTGAATGCCTCACCTGACCCGAAAAGTCGGGAAACAGGGGAAAAAAGTTCTGCGAGCTGCCAGCCGGGCTGCCCGGATGCCCGCGGCTGCCACCCTCCCGCCAGCGAGCAGCCCTCGCCCGAGGCCCGGCCGGCCGCGCGGCTCGGGCACCAACAGGCCGGCTTTGCGCGCTCACCTCCGGGCACGCCGAGGCCACGGCGGGGCACTTACTTGGCACTCGCTTTTGAACGTGCAGGTCGTCGCGGTTTTCAGTTGGGTTTTCAAACAAGTTTCAGGGAGGAAGGAGGAAAAAAAAATCCAATTATGCAAATGGGCGCCGGACGGGGAGGCGCGCGCTGGTCTGCCGCCGCTACTGTAAGAGTTCTCCGCGCAGCCCCCGGCAGGGCAGATTTATGGGGGCGCGTCACGGCTACGCCAGGTCCCGCCGCCGGAGCATCTCGAAGTTAATTAAAGCGGTAATGTCCACTTTCCCGGCGACCCTCCGCGCGCGGGCTCACTGTTCCACCAGCCACCCGGCCCGGCGCAGGCGGGGGCGCTCTCCCCACGCCTCTCCTCCTTCCCTCTTCTTGCTCCCCCTCTTTTCCTCTCTCTTTCTCCCCCCCCCCTTTTCCTCTCTTTCGTCTCTTTAAGTCGGCTGCCTTCCACTCAGTGAACAATGAACAAAGATGTGAGTGATAGGAAAAGATCGCCCCCTCCCAGCCCCAGCAGTGAGCGAAGCCGGCCTTCAAGTAAACCCAGTGGCTGATCGCAAACTGGGCAGGCACACAGCGCGCTCCCCGTTTCCCCCTGCGCACCCCAAGCACTCACGGCACGCACGCTCCCCCACCCCAAGTTCACCTACGCCCTGGCTGGGGCGCCCAGGCCAGGGCTCCCGGGACTGCCCGGCTCGCGGGGGGCACGGGGGTCACAGCGGGGCGGCCAGCGCTCGGGCAAGCG
>NW_004567140.1:8237830-8239322 GCF_000260355.1 Condylura cristata
CCAGCGCCCGGAGCCACGCCGCGCCCAGCCTGCAGGCCAGCGCGCGGCGCAGCCACTGTGTTTTCTGCTAAAGTGAAAACGAAGGCGCCTGACAAATCACGTCTCCTGTGAGGCGCTCGTTAGACATAACAATATCCAGCAAACAAAACCCAGTCACGGCGGCGACCGGCGCGCGGGGCTGCGACCCCGCCCTGCCGTCCAGGCCCCCCAGCCGCAGGCCGCTGCCCCGCCGTCCCCGCCCCCCCACCCCTACCCCCAGAGGGCCGCGCCGACCCTCTGCCCAACTCCGAGGTGCCGTGTGCGGTCGCCCAGAGGCGGCGGGTGGGCACGCTCACAATACAGAAGTGGAGAAAGGGAGGAGGGGAGACAACTTTCCACCTGTCCCCTAAGAAACCCCTGCTGGAGTTGCTCGGAAGAGTTCGGAGGGGAGGCGGTGGTGACAGGGCTCCCTCCGCCCTGAAACCCCTTTTTCTTCTTTTTTTAACTTCCCGGTAACTGCGTTTTCACCTTCCATTTCACATCCATCCATCTATAGAGAGATATCTATATTTTAAATTATTTGCAAAACTGCAACAGATGGGCGCGTCGAGATCTGAACACTTTCCTACTCATCATCAAAGAAAAGCTCCCCCCCCCCTTTTTTTTTTTTTTGCCCAAAATACATCCCGGTCCCGCCTACGACTGTTTTCCTCAATTCTTCATCTTCAAAAAATAATGTCTTGAAGCAAACAGAAAGGTTCATCAGAAAAGATTCTCCCCCTTCTCCCCCCCCCCCACACACCAGTAATACATCTGGGCGAGGGAGGCAAACGTTTCACCAAGTTGCACCCTGCCCGAGGCCCCCAACCCTCCAGACCCCCGCCCTCACGCCTGCTCGCCTTCGCTCTGATTGGCCTCATTTCTGCAGCCCAAGGCTGCCCGGCTCAGTTCCCTCCATAACCTGTTACTTATTTATTTCTTTATTTTTATCTTTGGCCCCCTCGGCTTGACCCCAGGGCCTGCGCTGGATTGAGGCAGGTGCTGCGGGCGCCGCCTACCCTGGCGGGCGCCCTGGCCTGTGCAGAGGTCACGGGTTCGGACCCTGACGCCCGGGCCCAGCCGAACCCCGACCTCGGCCTCGCCCGGCTCCCCGGCACTGGAGGCCAGTGAAAACACAAAATGGCAGGTCTCGGCGGCCCTGAACGCCCGCAAGTTTGCCACACTGAAAGCATCGGCTAACTTTGATTTAAAAAAAAAAAAAAGGTTACAAATTACCCTGTCTGCCCGCGGCCGAGGGGCCGGAATCCCGCTGCGAGCCGCCGGGGGAGAACGCAGCCGGGGAGCCGGAGTGCGGGGCGGGGGGACCCGGGTAAAGTCACTTGAGCAGAAGTTGCGCGGCCCCAGCCTCCCGGTCTCCAGAAGGCTCCCCCCACCCCCAGACCCTTTTGAAAGTTTCCGGGGGCCTGAGAGCGGCTCCCCGGCAGCGCGCGGGCGGGAGGCGGGCTGGGCCGGG
>NW_004567140.1:8239688-8250262 GCF_000260355.1 Condylura cristata
CCACCGCGCCGCGCCCCGCGATCCCCCCACCTTTGTTTTCCTTACCTTAAACATTGAAACGCGGGCGTCGGGAGCAAACTCGGGCACGTAAACGGAGCGTTGTAAAAGATTGTGTTCAATGAATAATGAAACATGTCCACATGATTGACTTCATCATTTTCCGGGGCTGAGGGGGGACGGGCGCCCTGCTCGCGCGCCTCGCTCGCCCACTCGGCAGAGCCCTGCGAACTGTTCCCAGCCCAGCCGGGGCAGGGCGGGCTCGGTTTTCATCTGCCTCTTTTCAGAATCGCCCCGTTCATTGATACTCATCACCCAGCCCCAGCAGACATGCCCAGCCCCGGCTCGGCCTCCCCCTATCTGGTAGGTGAAATGCATTGTACCATTAAAAACGCTCTCCATTGTCGCCCTGCATAATTCACAGCAACTAGATAGGTCTTGCGGCATTTAGCTTTGATGAGCCAGAGACTGAACCCTTGATATAATAATCTACAAAGAATGGTGTGTGATCGTCCATTTTTTCTCTCTGTCTAGCAACTAAGAAACCATTTAACACAGCGCAGCTTGCTTCTGACCTTGAGCCCATGTAAACACACTTATTAAAATCTATCTATTCTCCGAGAGCTACATTCTGATTGTCAGGCTCGTTCCTGAGACATACATCAGCCCTTTCGCTTGTCACTACTTTGCATTCCTGCCTTTGACTAAAGAATTTTTTATCCAGCCGAGAGGGAGAGAGAGATTGCCACGGAGGGAGAGGAGAGAAAGACGGGAAGGGGGAGAGGAAAAAGCGTAATTCTTACCTGCTCCTGAAACTATTTAAAGTCTGTTTCTTTTCTGGGGAAAAAAAAAAAAAACTCCCGGGTGAATCTCGGTGGACAGCGGGACGCGGAGAATCAGTCACAGCCCGGGCGTTTAAGGGAGTCATCAGCGATCAAATGACGTTGATCCGCGCTGTAACCTTGTGGCGTATTTAATGTAAATAAGGCAGTTATGTTGCCAATCGCAGCGATACAAACACCGAGAGGTCCTCAGCCTCGCCTCCCGCGCCTGCCATTAGAGGCGACTTTATTTACAGACACTATTTAGGAGATCATGATAATTCTAAAACAATACTAGTGCCAAATGATTATGAAAATATGATTTTAATTAATCACGTAGTAGGCAAGGAAATTAGCATACGGTAATTAAACTTCGAGAAAAACGTCACGCAGGTTCTCTGCCTTATGGGTCCAGAATAATCATCACGCGGTGGGCTGCAGGACTTAATTATCAAACAAAATAACTTTTTTAAGGCAACTTTGCAAGACTGGTCCTCAAGGCAAACGCTTTGGTAAATAATATAAGGGGAGGTAACAAGGAAGAGATGTGAGTGTTGCCTGCGATGGGGCTTCTGTGAAGCAAGGCACCAGGGTAAGGAGAGGGGAAAAGCTGAATAATGCAATTATGGATTCTCTGTCCTAGAGTTGACAAAAGCTGGTGCCTCAAAAGCCTCTTTGTTATGGGATTATATAATGATCCTGGTGTCATTATGGGGAAGAAAAGATTCAGTAGTAATAATAAAAAGAAGTATCCAGATACACCAATGAAGAGCTTGTTTTAAAGAAAAGACTCACATGTGACATTGGGGCATGTTAATAGCAGAAAGACAGGACCCAAAAGAGTTGACAAATAAAGGAGAGAGGAAGGAGGGAGAGAGGGTGCGACGATAGGAAGAGAGAGAGAGAGAGAGAGAGAGAGAGAGGCCTGTGTTGCGCATGATTAAAAAGCTATGGAGACAGATTGATTATTCAAAATGCAATCCACAGGGACACTTAAAACATTGATTCAGGTAAGACTTGCTCCAGCCTGCCCAAACATAGATCCCCTCCATGGCTGGTGGCTTTTAAACCAGGGCACCACAGTAGGTAAACAGCAGACACAGCTTCCTCATCTCTACCGACTCCGGGGCACAAGGAACTCAGTTGCCAAGGACCCTGCAGAGACGTGGGCAGGGGCACAGCAAACTTAACCTGGAGGAGACAGCAGTGGGCTGGGGACAGAGAAACAAGTTGAGACCTGGCTGCCAGGGGACAGGACACCTGGCCAAGGCACCTCGCTGCCTGTGCCCTGCTTTGGGTCTGCACCCAGCCTGGTCACTGCTTGCCAGGATCTTCTGGCTCTCCCCAGGGAAGCCAGGAGGTCCACCTCTCCTCCTCCTCCTCTGTGTGTGTGTGTGTGTGTGTGTGTGTGCGCCCGTGCACATATGTGTCCTTCGCTCTGATTTTGGGAAGGGGGAAGAATAAGTCCCCCCAACAAGCAGTTCTTAAAGTCCACCCAAATCTCTGCAGTGGCATTTAAAAAAAAAAATCCCCTGCATACCCCCCAAAAGTTTAGGAATTCAGTCTGCGTTATTTTCCAATCTGATGTGTCTGAAATTCTCTTTGAACAAATTCCAAAATACAAGGTTTTTTTCTTGTATAGAAATTAGCATCGCAATCACATCAATGATATCACTATCTCTATGGGAATGATGGCCAGAGCAGTGGGGTGTTCTTTATTTCAATTCTTCGTGGATCAACTGATTATACTCTGTCGTCTTTTGAACCTGTTATTGTAAGTCAAGTGATTCTTTATAAGTGACAGCTTGGACAAAGAGGCGAGCAGGGCTGAGCAGGTCGAAAGGAAGTGGCCATATGGACTTGGAGAAAAGGCACTTTCTCCCCAAGAGAATGGGGGTGACAGTTGCCTTTTAACCCCCCAGTCCCCGGGCACGCTTGGGCCTTGGGAGTGTGCACATCCTCTACTGTGCCCAGGCCGATTTAGCCAGGATGGTGGGAGCCAGAATTGGGGGACCTCTTACAGACCCTAAGGCCCTACACCTGGAAGCCACAGTGGCAGGACTGCTGAGCTGCCAGGCTGCGGGGACCGGGCGGTGCGCGGGGACACTCTGAGGCCACCGAGGCTGTGTCTTCCCGCCGGCCTGAGCTGAGCCGCCTGGCAGCAGCTGCCCACCGCTTGGAGCCTGGACCCACCGCGAACGAGCAGGAGGAGGGTTTGGGCAGCACTGGATGG
The DNA here is from genome assembly GCF_000260355.1 of Condylura cristata. Taxonomy (NCBI): domain Eukaryota; kingdom Metazoa; phylum Chordata; class Mammalia; order Eulipotyphla; family Talpidae; genus Condylura; species Condylura cristata. Next base: position 8,242,740 of record NW_004567140.1, read on the forward strand.
CAGGTGGGGAGGTTCGGCGGCGCCCCCTGTCGGCACCCGTAGGATATGCGTTCCCCAAAGCGGTGCTGGGTGCCTGGGAATCTCAGTTCGCCCTGCCCAGTGCTTGTTTTGAGTGAGGGCCTAGGTGGGGGTTGAGGGGACAGGACAGTGGACAGAGGCCCTGCCCAATGCGCTTGGCAGCCTCTTCCACAATGTGTGGCTCTCTGTTCGCTTTTCTCGTGTCCTGGATTTCTCGGGCTCATCAGCCTTCTCCCAGCTCTGCCTCTGCCCATCAGGCCTCTCCTGGCTGACTCCCTACCCTCCTCCTTCTCAGACTCTGAAGTGCTTCTCGCAGCTTCTGCCAGGCTCAAGGCTGGGCCCTGTGACTGGACAGCAGATGCTCCAGATGCCGCATAATCAGGCGGGGTCCCCAGCCCCTGAATGGTTGACCTGCCGGCCAGGTGCTCTGATCAGGGCCCTCGGTTCTGACAGCGCCCTCAGCTTTTTGAATTCTTGAAACTGCTGAAAGTCGTTGGATCGTTAGCTGGTGAGTCAGGCAGATGGGGCTGTGATAAAATTCGAGATGGTGAGTTCACTTCTTGGTGACTCCTACACAGGTGAGAAGCAAGTAGCCACATGAGCCCCGGGCCTCTCCCAGTGCTACTAGAAAGTCCCTCCCGTCTGACATCAACAGATTGGCTCTGACTCTTCTATTAGATGCCCCAAAGTGAGAGAGGCTCCCCGACAGTACCCTTTAGAGTTGTGCTTCCTTTGAAAGCACTCATGTTATTTTGGTTTCTAGATTGCTTTTGTTTCCCCCAGCTTTCTCTGTTCCTTATAACTCTGCCTCCCCACAGTAGTTAAAACCAGTCACTAAGATGGCCATTACCTTTCCCCAGGAGTGAGCACAATCTTCGGCACTGGAGCCAAACAGGGCTGGAGCAGAACACTTTCCAAGGGAAGGCCCAGTGCCCCCCAAGCCCACATCCTACACCAGTTTCCCCACTGCAAAAAGGATAATTCTCCAAATCTGCAAAGCCCTATGATCACCTTGAATCCATGATCCACTGGAAATGGCAGCCACATTCAGGCCCCCCTTCTTCAAGCAGAAAACCAAGTGCTCACACAGCTGCAGAGGCCGGGTGGCAGAAGGTGAGATGGCCTTGGGGGGGCTTCAGGGCCCCATCCAGAGTCTTCTGGGAAATCACAGCTTATCAGGCTCAGGTCGGTAGACAGTATACAGGTGTGCTCCTTCGCCTGTGAGAAGCCTGCCTGGGCCTCAGCAGCTCTCCTCCCCTGGGCTAAAGCACTTTCTCTACTGAGGGCAGGAGGCTTGCTCCATGGAGGCTATAGAAGGGCCTCCTCAGCCATAGATACCTCAGACAGGTGGGTCTGCAAGGGTTGTCCTGGACTCAGGGTCCAGAGGCTGCCCTCAGGGATGGTAGAAGGCTGGTCCTGAAGAAAAAAAAAAAAAAAAACAGAAAGAAAAGAATCTTGGGCTATTCTGCCATGAATCTTTGGCCCTTGGGCAAAGGCCAGTCAAGTCAACCTTTACTTCCTCCAGCACCCCCTTAGGGAACTAGAGTAATGTTGTGCTGCAAGCTCCCCCAAAAGGTCACGCAGGTACATGACTTCCAGCAGCAGCCCCTGCCTGCCCTTTCCTGCCTTAAGGGCATCTGTCTGGGCTCCTGCCTCAGACCCCAGCGCATCAGGGCTTCACCCCTCTCCAGACACTGTTTTTGCATCAGGACTAGGTTGGTCTGACCCAAATGAATCTTGGGGTTTTTTTAATAAGCAAGAGTAGCAAGGTTGGGCCTCCCTGGTGGCACAAGGGCTTAAGTCTCAACACTGACGCTATCTGCAGCCACTGCAGCATCAGTTGGATCCCCAACCCTGGAGCTGACCCACAAGGCGCAGCAGACCTCTCCTGACTCACCTGCTGCTCACTTCAGCAGTGGATTTCAGTCATTCTGCCTGTTCTGCTCTCCACTCTGTCTCTGGCGAATCCTCTCACCCTTCACCCCTCTGGCCTATACCCCAACTCTTACCTGAAAAAATAAATAAAACTCAAAAAAAAAAAAAAAAACAGCACATTTGAGCTGCTGGAAACTGTGGTCTCCATCCCCACACCAAGAGAAGAGCAAGGAATGTTATCGGAGCCTGAGGGCGTGCCGGCGCAGTCGCTAGAAGCAAAGGTGGAGAAATGGCCTAGATCCAGCCACACCTGAAGGCAGTGACCCTGCAGCTTTCCCTTCGGTAAGGATAAATCTCCCTTGCTAACTTAATTCAATTTGCTTCACTATCCTGCCACTTGCCACAGAATGAGGCTTGATATGCTTAGCACCTGAGCAAAGCAAGGAATGCTTGGCCCAGGGAGCAGAAAGCTCAAAAACCAGGTTGAAGCAAGGGGCTGAAAAGCAAACGAGGGCTTTTGATACTCTTCCCAGCAAAAGAGAGCAACCAGAGAATTGGCCAGTGCTCTCTTAAAGCTGCAGGTGTGCCTTGCTTTGCATCATAGCTCTGTTCCAGAAAAGATTATTGTAAATTGAATTTTTGTAAATGGAATATGATTTACTGTACTGGGGGAGGCTGGTTATTTAAGGCTTCTCAGCAGACGTCTTTTGTAAAGTGAATACTCATGTTTCGAAATAACCAATTAATGGTAATTTATTTATAATTCTAATTTTCCTGTCTTGGGAGTATATTTTAAGGCAGGACCAACCTGGATATCTTCATGGAGGTTTTGTTTAACCTAGTCAAAGACCAAAAATTGGTGCAGCACTATTGCATGCAATTATAACTCTGCCTTCCTGCCTCTTTGCAAAATTATAGAGCTGAAACATCCAGGATAGACACTGGAGCCTGGGCTGGGGGCCTGCAGTCATCAGCATGGCATTTGTCAACTGAGTTAGACTTTGGGGTGCGGGGTAACCACGAAGCCAGTGGATGTTCTGGCTAGAATCTGCACAGGAAGGGTCAATTAAATAATCTATAATCCCTAAATTTGGGGTGAGGTTTGAGACCACAAATTAAAACAATGTGTCAAGTTATGAATACAAACTTAACTCCTGCTTTCCGAAAGCTCAATTTTCAGCTCAAATTTTACCTTTCAGAAAGGTGCAAATTTCATTTGTCTCTAGAAACAAAAGGACCAATTATTGGAAAAATAGAGCTATGCAGAGAATCTTATGGTCAGTGTGACCTCCTAAGGGTGACTGGCAGGTCAGCCAGAGTCCTGGAGAATGTGCCTGTGACATCTCTGCCACCATATGCAAGGAACAACCTGGAAATATGAGCAGGACAAAACCCCTGGACTCTGGAGGCAGTCAGAGCTACAAGTGCCCCTTCTGTGGGCCTGCACCCTGGTCCCAGAGCTCGGTGGGGGCTGAGTCAAGAGGACTGGGCAGTTAAACTGGGAAGAAGCAGCTCAGCGGAGACTTTCTTTTACATCAGTTCCTCCAGAGGGCTGAGTGGAGTCTTATGTTGGGGAGTCAGGAAGGGAAGATGCTGGGGGTGTGCGGAGCAGCTCAAGTCTGCTGAAGGAGCCGGGATCCCTGAGGGAAACAAAGTTGAATCAGATAAGGAAGTGGGAGGAGTAGCTCAGGGCGATGTCTCCAATCCCTAAAGTCTGGTATGCTGTATCTGTGCTCGCACCCAAGTCTCTGATTTGCTCCGAGTGGGGAGCTCTGCAGCTGTGCAAGGGAAAATCAGCTGGCAGAGGGAGAACAGGGGCTGGCACCTACAGGTGTGGGAAAGCAAGCCAGGAACGCACTAGCTATGTGTCCATTTGGATGGCGTCTGGGGCTCAGCCATGTTCACTTAGACCATCCAGCCCTTCTACTCTGAGGGCCCCGATCTGTAGACCCCCCCCAAGGTGACAGCTGCTGATGCAAGAGGTGCTATCGCAGACTTCAATTGTGAGAAGCCCCTCCCCAGGCTAGGGTGGGAGCTGCCAGTAAGTCATGACATGTTGATGAAACTAATCAAGAAATTAGTTCTAACACTTAAAGATATCTGTGTGTCGGGCATTATTTTTACTTTTATTGATTAAGTGAATGAATGAGTGAATGAATGAATGAATGAATGAACACCTGAACAGAACTGCTGTATTGTCATCACTAGAAATTCGTTGTAACTTTTAAAAACTAATGGTAATTTTCCCCTGAAAGAAAGTAACACTGGATGCCCATTGAAGAATAATTAGAAAGCATAAAATTGTACAAAGAAAACAATTATATCTCCCTTAATCTCATCCTGTTAGCCTTTGTGTTCTTGCCAATCATTTTTCCAGGCTAGCTGTTGTTTTCACAAACTTTGAATCATTCTGCGTAAACAATTTTGTGTCCTGCTTTTATTCTCTAACCTGGTAGCACAAGGTAGCTCCTCACATCATTAAATATTCTTTGAAAACATGGTTTTATGGGCACATAATGTTCCATCCAATGATGCAACATAATTTATTTAAACAGTATCTTATTTTGGAACCTCTAAATTGTTTCTAAGTTTTTGTTCTCTCAAAAGTGGACTGAGGGTTTTCACGGTCAAACCGTTTGCATCTCTGCCCATTTTCTTGGCTTCAGTTGATAGAAGTAAAACTATGGGGCCAAAGTATTGGGAGGGTATTTTTCCCAGTTTTTTTTCTTTGAAAAATGATGGACACATGTCACCGTGGCAGTTGAAGTCACTCAGCATGAAGGCTAGCTCACAACCATTGGAAAATGGTCACCATCCCTCCAGCTCCCTTCTCAAATAGAAATGATGAAAAGCAAAGAAAGAGGAAATAAAAAAAAAATGTTCTCTTCGTGCTGAGAATTCTTTTTTTTTTTTCTTAAGATTTATTTATTTATGCTTACAGACCTGGGGTACAGGCCAGAAGTGTGGTGGGAGAGAAGATTCACCAGAGACAGAGTGGGGAGCAGAATAGGCCGACTGAGGAAGTCCACTGCTGAGGGGAGCAGCGGGCGGGCCAGGCGAGGTCTGCTGCTCCATGTGGGTCACTCCAGGGCCAGGGATAGAACTTGTGCTGCAGCGGCTTCTGAGAGCTTCCTAGCGCGGTGCTTTAACACGTTGTGCCACCAGAGAAAGCCTGTGCTCATAACAGCTTCCTGGGCACCAGATGACCACACTGCCTCAGACCTCAGACCTTGTGTGGGACCCGCCACCCCTAAAACTCTGCATGCTTTTACCACCCTCCTCCGATTCTGTCTCCACCCACCCAGTGCTTCCGCTGCCACCTGGATTTCTTTTGCTAAGAGTTTCATTTTTGATTCCTCTGTGGATTCCACCCAGTAGTGAGGCCATACTTATTTGTCTTTCTCTCTGTGCTGTATTTACTTAGCATAGGGCCTTTAAGGTCCAGTGGGCCTTGCTGCTGTAAGATGTGGGAGCCGCTGACTCTAAGTTATCCTTTCCCCACTCGTGTCTTCCTGCCCTGAAGTCTTACATGCACTGGGCCTTCAGGCCCTCTGATAGACCCATAGGAAATGCTCGCCTGAGCCCTGCACATTTGTTCAAGCAAGTTGACCTAATTCCAACAGTGACGTGCAGTTTTCAGCAGACTCCTGTTGTGCCCAGGCTCGTTCTCCATCCCAGGGATCACAGATATACCTCTCCATCCCCAGCAGGGGACAAACAGCACCTTCTTGGTTTAAAAGGAAACACTGTAGCTCTCGGCTTCAGCTCCTCCATCTGTCTTGTCCAGTTCTGCGGTGTGATCATCACGGATGCCTGCTCCAACCTCCCAGCCTTCTGCCTGCCCCTGCAGCCAGAGTTTGATTCCCGACCAAGGAGTGACCCACATGGCTCAGCAGACCTCTCCTGTCTCCCCACTGCTCCCCTCAGCAGTGGATTTCAGTCAGTCCGCCTGACTGAGACCCTTGCTCACGCCCTGAGTCATCTCTACCACTGGTCATGATTGATCCATTACTCCAAAGAAAAGGGAAGCTGCCCCCTAGCTTAGGCTCTGGGCCATTTCGCCCGGGTTCAAATCACAGCTCCATCACTTTCGAGCTGTGTGACCTTCAGCAGTTTACTTAGCCCCTCTTTTTTCTTTGGATTTATTTATTTATGCATACAAGAACTGAGGTGTAGGACTGTAGTATGGGGGTGTCTCTGAGATCAGATCGCTTCACAGTGCTGTGCTTTAACTCGGTGCACCACCAGGACATCCACCTCTGGAAAAGGAGTCCCTTGGGTACTTGGGGAGAGCTCAGAGAGTTAGAACTTAGCACAACACCTGCTACAAAGTAAGTACTCTCTTAATTCCATCAATGACATGATGACATGTGAGTATCTTGGATATCCTTTTTCATGAGATAAGAGTGAGAACAGGTTTGAAAATGCCCCCTCTGGTCAGCGGTGCAGAGGCTGGTGCAGAGGCAAAGCTATCTCGGTGCTTTCTGCACCCAGCGTGCCACCTAGGAGGCTCTCAACACCAACACAGAGGAGACTCCGTGCTGACCAGCGTGGAACTTGCCAGGAAATTGTTCAGAAGGTCAGATCAGAGCCTGTGGGTCCAGAATGACTGAACTCCAAACTCCCAAGCCCACGCCTTCACCCCACCTTCCTGGACCCCACTTTTGTCACTTTTGTCACAAAATCCCCCTGAGCAGGCTGAGCGGGGACCCGCAGGGACAGTGGCCTCTTCCTCTGCCGTAGCTGGCATTTGCAGTTGCTGCTTTAAAAAGATAGTTGCATCTTGAGGCTACATTTAATCTGGGGTCACTCTTGTCCTTTGCTTCTTTCTAGTCTCTCTCTGTGGGATGCCCCCCCTGTCCTGGAGAGTATTCCTGGATTGCTTGTTCATCATTTTACAAGTGCAGCACTGAAGTTGGCCTTCCTGATGGTGATGAGTGGAAACACAGTTGCTAAGATAAAGTTCACAATCTTCCAGTAGCACTAGCCAGTAACATCATCCTTGCAATACTGACTTTATAAATGACTGGCTGCTGCAAGGCTGTGATTTCTGAAATAGGAAGTTATTGAGGTGAAACCCACCAGACATCCTCAGAGACAGTGGCAGCTTTTTCAGCATTCAGATATAACTGACATGTAATATTGTGTACAATGAAGGTGTACTATGTAGTGATTTTAAAAAATACTTATTTATGCATACAGAACTGGGGTACAGGCCAGAGGTGCAGGGGTGGTGACAGGATTCACCAGAATCAGAGTAGGGAGCAGAAGAGGGAGATCGACAAAGTATACTGCTGAGGGGAGCAGCAGGTGAGACAGGAGAGGTCTGCTGGGCCATGTGGGTCACCTCCTTGGCTGAGGATCAAATTTGCACTGAAGTGACCCAGCCAGCTTCACAGTTCTATGCCTTAACCCGTTGTGCCACCAGCGAGGGCCCATACAAATGAATGATTTGATACACAATCATAGTTGAAATGCTTATCACAGTGAGGTTAGTTAGCACATCCTTCACCTCACATCTCACCATCTTGTGCTGGTGGTGTTGATGCTGATAATGCTAATGGTGATGGTGGTAGCGAGATGCTGCTGTTGCTGGTAGTGGTGGTGGTGGTGATGATGGTGGTGGTGAT
>NW_004567140.1:8251522-8267104 GCF_000260355.1 Condylura cristata
TGGTGGCCACAGTGGTGGTGGTGGTGGTGACGATAGTGGTCGTGGTGGTAATGGTGGTGGTCATGGTGGTAGTGGTGATGGTGATGGTGGTGGTGTTAGTCATGGTGGTAGTAGCAGTAACATTAAAATTCCTCTTCTGGAAACTTCCAAGTATTGCTAACTGTATTCACCACACTGAACGTCCAAGCCGCAGAACTTACTCCTCAGATGCAGCTGTGGGGCTAGAGCCCCAGAGGTTGACACCTTGCAAAGTTTCTGTTATAACCTGCCTAGTCATGGTCAATATGATGGAAAAGGAGTTGTTTGGAAAATAGAAGTTGGCCTTCCACTATTTAGAAGTGTGAAGCCCATCGAGAGCACGCTCAGAGAGCACCAAGGTCCCAGAGGTAGCAGCTTTGTCAGCAAAAAGCAGACACAAATCCGCACACCCAGACAGACCCACACAAGCCAGCCACAGTGTTTACCGAGGGGTACCGTGGTGAAACTTGAAACAAGTCACAATTCAGAAGTGTAAAGATGAAATCAGCAGTGCAATCCTTGATGTCTTGTGTGTGTCCTGACCCATGAGAGGCTCTGCTGGGGCAGCTGGAGAGCCAGGGGGGGTGGGGAAGAGTAAGAATTGGGGTGAGGATCGTGAGTTCAGAACCCATGAAAAAAGGAAGGATGGAGTTTTGCAGAAAGTCCATTGGGAGTGGGGGTGGGGTCTCACTCAAGCCCCAGTGTGGGGCACCCCAGTTCTGCACCAGGCCCTGTAAAGACAAGGATTCCAGTGGAGCTGGGGTGTAGGCTTTGCTCCGGGAGCAGTGGGAGGGTCACCTCCCCCACGCTGGGGCCACTGCTTGGTCTCAGCCCGTGGATCTGTATGGAGTCCCGAGGCTTTCGGGGTGGAAGGCTCCTGTGTCTCTGTATCTTCAGTGAGCAGCGGCCACCAGCCCACGGAGACTCAGCTCCTGCTTCTTGAGCTGGTGAATCCATGAATGATTGCTATTTCCACACTCAGCAAGCCGGTGTGAGGTGGCCAAGGAGGATTGCATATATTGGGAAGTTCTGCATTAATCAATAAGAGTGTGATTAATTTGACAGCAATGGGAAAAGCAAAAATCAGGGTACAAAACTACTTACAGCATGAACCCTATTTTAAACATGCACACGTGAACCACATAAAATTCATCTTTACGTAAGCAAGTGTGTGGCCCATGGCATGCACAGAGACTTAGTCAGGGTCCATTTATCTTGGGGGGGGGGGTCCCTGATGGCCCCTGTGCTCTGCCTGTATTGCACATGCTTCTTTCTTACAGGCATTTTACGCTAAGAACAAAGGTACGAGGGGAAACTCACCCACACATCCATGGTGATTCTGTATGGTATCTTATGGGTGATGTGACTTTTATTTCTTATAGAGTCCAGTGTTTTCTAAAGTTCATACAATAGGCACACACACAAACCTTTTTTTTTTTTTTAAGATTTATTTGTTTATGCATACAGAACATATAGAACTGGGGTACAGACCAGAGGTAAAGGGGCGGTGAGAGGATTCACCAAAGACAGAGTAGGGAGCAGAACAGGCCGACTGATGAAGCACACTGCTGAGGGGAGCAGCGGGCGGGTCAGGAGAGGTCTGCCATGCCGTGTGGGTCACCTCCGGGGTGGGGATCGAACTCATGCTGAAGTGGCTTTAGCTTCTCAGTGCTGTGCCTTCACCCACTGAGCCACCAGGGAGGGCCCACACAAATCTTTTAAGTGAACAAAATTCAGATTTAGGGAGGGGGGACAGGGAGACACCTGTGCCAGGTGTGTTTGGCAAAGAAGTGAAGGACTCCCAGTCACTAAGCCTGGGGTTCGGAGCTCCTGTCCCCCCGCCCCCATGGACGCCAGCACCCCAGGGGCCCAGCAGCCCTGGACGGCTTGTCCTGAAAGGGAAGGGGGCTTGATTTCTGCTGAACGACCTGAGGTCCTTCCTCAGACAGCAGGGGCCAGCACCTCTACTCGCCCAGCCCCAGAGTGGGCAGGGCCCATCACCTGCTCCCTCCTTCCCACCTCACATCACAGATGGAGATGGAGTTTCACCACTTGACTGATGCAGAAACTAAAGCGCGGGAGGAGAGTGAGTCAGGGCATGTCCCACGTTGCTCTGCATCCTGGCCGGCCTGGGCTGAGTGTGCCAAGCTGCAGAGAGGCATAGGAGCAGCCGGCTGGGTCCGAAAGGCTCACACGGACGTGCCCGCAGCCTCCTCTCTGGGTGAAACAGCACTGCCAAGCCTGCAGCGTCCCCCAGCTGTGCCGCCCTGACCCACGGCGTGCCGAGCCTGCAGTGTGGAGACAGAGAGCCACAGGAAACCACTTTGCGCAGCGAGCTGCTGAAGTCCCAAAACACTCCCCTTCGACACTGGCCCTGGGTCCAGGAAGGCTGACCTCTCCTGGGTCTCTCACCCAGCCTCTCGGCCTCTATCTTGGAGATGAGTTCACAAAGAGAGGAAGCAGCAAGAGACTGGGGGGTCTGGGAAGGAGAGTGTCGGTGCCCCCTAGCAAGCAAGGGTGTGGCAGCGTGAGGGCCTCTCCAGTATGGCCATCGGCCTGTGGGCAGCTCCTCCTGGACGCCTTCTCCACCAGGCCTCCGGCTCAGGTCACCTTCCCTTTACTGGGCCTTGGTCATGTGACCCCTGTGCTCATGCCGACAGTGACAAGAGGGATCTGATGTCTCCCTGGGTGCATCGCCAGCCCGCTCGCACCCCCGGAAATGCCTCTGCCTTAGACGTCTGGTGCACCCGTGACCATGTCCGCTCCCCCCCCCACCCCTTCCTCTGGCTCTCACCGAATTAGCCACTGACAGCGTGGGTACTCTGTGGGTGTCCAGCAGTTCTTGGGATCTGTCTGGCCTCAATTTCCTGATCTTGCAATGCTTTTCTTGTTGAGAAATGAAGATCATAAGTGAGGTTCTATGGAAAGATTTGCAAATTCCAGGATCCGTGGGGGCTTTATTGATTGGTGGTGGGTGTTCTTAGGAATGTTCTGAGCCTTCGGTGAATAGGTACTTTTCCCAGATGGACTCTGCCTCACCTGAGACAGGAATGTGCGTGGAGAAGAAACCCAAGAACAAGCCGGGCCCAACGGTGACTACGAAGGTCTTGAGCCTGCACTTCCCCAGGCCTGTTAGACATTCAGACCGAGCACATAAGCGCGTTTGCACGTGAAGCTAATCAGCTCGGAATTCTGGTGTCTGGTCCAGTCAACGTGAAATAATAATTTAGCAAGAGGGAGGAGGATTGCCAGAGTCAACCACACCAACAAGAGCGAAAATTAGAAGGGAAGAACCCCAAAATCTCTGGGAGCTAGGCCGAAAGGCTGCAGGAAGCGCCAGGACCCGAGGCCATTAGCGGAGGGCACACCTCAGGAGCCCCGAGGGCTGCATTACCTCCCGCTCAGCCTCCGAAGTTCACAGCAGCAACCCTGAGCCATTACGGAAAGGTTAATGGTGTTCGACAATCTCCAAGTAAGAAAGAAAGGAAGTTCAGGCCGCATCTTAGAAATATTTCCATCTGAAATGTTACAGGAAAATAATTTATGGCTCTATTTGGAAAACTCAGCTGTCTCAGTCTCATTCCCTGTGGGTTCCAGATGGGTGAGGTTTGCTGTTACTGGAAGGATCCAGGCGCACAGGCGCGATGTGCATTTATTGAGTGCCTACTGAATGCTAAGCGTTGCACTAGGAAACAGGCCAGAGGAGAAGACAGAGCCCGCGTCCGCAGGGGTGTGGCGAGTGCCCCCAAACCCCAACCCACACGCCCAGCTGGGTGCAGGACCCCTCAGCTTCTCCCCTTCTGAGAGAGTTCGCAGCCTCCCTGATGTGCCTGGTGCCTGCCGCTTCACGAATGTCCCTGGGCCTTTGGGCCTGAGCGACTGGGACACTTCTCCGGGGTCCCCTAACCAGCTGGGAGCCTCAGCCTGTGCCCCTCTCCAGGGTCTGTTTTTATTATAAATATTTCATTGTTTAGGAGTTTGGGTTTTCGCTGATATACAGCACTTGGCAGGGCTCCTTCCTAGCATTTGGTAATAATTCCATACCAAATGCTAGGGAGAAGCCCTCCCAAATGGAAGCGTTTCAAGCCAAGGCTCTTTAAAAATCGGGGCTCGAGGAAATGGCTGCATCTGAGCGTCCCCGGCTCCCCGGCCAGCAGTGGAGGGAAGCGTGGCCTTTGGGCTCTGCTCCCACTGACCTTTGCACCAGCTGGGCCTGCAGCGCCCCCAGGGGCTGCACAGCAAGGCGGACACACAGTAGGCGCTCTGGAAACACTGCGGATGGCGTCTGTGCTGCAGTTCTGAAACATGCCCATGTGTTGATCTGAGACGTGATTTTGAAACTTGCTCAGCCCCACCCTCGCTAGCTCCGCGTTTCCTAGAGAAGACCAGTCTCCTGGCCCTCCCGGCTATGGGCAGTCCAGGCTCACATTCCAGAAAGCCCGTGACCTTATGTAGTGAGGGAATGACCCTCCCTCCCTCATAGGCCGCGGCCGGGATGAGCGAGAGGCCACAGCACGGCTGTCCCTCCTCCGCGCTCCGCGCACTCGGCCTCCCGGCGCTGACCTTGTGCCAACAGCTCTATGTGACGTCCACCCTCAGGGTGCTCGCCGAGCAAAAGGACACTGCCCTCCCAGCCTGCTCCCAATGCTCCTCCCTGGGAGGGACCCACAAGAGCAGCCCTCTCCTGTGCTGAGTGGGGCCCCCTTCCTCGCTCCTCCAGCTCTAAGCGGTGTCCGCACTGCTGTGGTGTAGGCAGGGCCAGGGAAGTGGGGGCCCACTGATGCATCCCCACCTTCTCTGGTAGGGTTGTCCTACAAGTGGTGTGGGTGCTCCAGTCCAGGGCAGGGCAGGAGGCCACCATAGGAGCCAGTGAGGTCAGAGCAGCGGATGGGAGTGCAGGCACTGTGGGATGCAGTCTCTAAGGGGGTGCAGGCCCCACGGGTGCAGGCCCTCTGGGGTACAAGCTCTAAGGGGGTGCAGACCCTACAGGGTGCAGACCCTATGGGGTGCAGGCTCTATGGGGTGTAGGCCCTATGGGGTACAGGCCTTATGGGGTACAGGCCCTCAGGGTACAGGCTCTAAGGGGATGCAGGCCCTCCGGGGTACAGGCTCTAAGGGGGTGCAGGCCCTCTGGGGTGCAAGCTGTCTGGATTGCGGACCCCAAGGAGCCCCTCCTGTCCCTCCCATGAGTCCCTTCTTGACTTGAACCTCCTTAGTCTCGCTCTCCTCTCATGGAATGGATTTGTTATTTTTTGTTGTTGTTATTTTCCTGCTTGGGGCTCTTTAGGATTCTTGATTCTGAGGATGCATATCTTTCATCAGTGCTAGAAGGCTCCTAACCATGATCTCTCTAGAAATTGCCGTTCCTGCTCTCTCCGTGCTGACTTTCGGGACCTGCCCTGAGCTCCTGGAGCCCTCAGACCTCCTCACGGCGGGGTCAGGATGAGAGCCTCACTCGCTCCTCCGGGTCCCTCAGCTTCTCTTCTCGTCCAGTCCTCGTCTCCCTGTGCTGTCTCTGTAATTTCTCCAATTCTGTCTTCTGCTGATTTCCGATTCTGCCTCTGTGGGTGTCTACCTCTCGCATGGGGACCTTCTCTGACTGGCAGGCTTCTCTCCCCTTGGAGACTCCCTGAATGTGGAACTGGGCACAGCGCCCTCATGGGCCCTCCCACTCAGAGCCCTCCCTGCCGTGTCCACGTGCCAGCCGCTGGCTGACAGCACCCCGGGCTCCTCCTCTGGCCCCTGGGGCCACAGCGACCAGCCTGTGTGCCAGTGCCCAGTGGCTGGAAGCTAAAGGGGAACAGCCTCAGGCCACAGACATGCCCCTTTCACCAGCCTACAAACACCCCTCCCAAGCTGACAGGTGCCGTCACCTGCCGCCACGAGGAAAAGCATGTGGCGATGGGGCGAGTGTCCCCCCAAGATCAGCAGCCCCAGTTTTGAAGCCCAGCTTGGGCATTTCACCACAGTGTGGTCTTGGGCAACTTTCTGTCCACGCTGTGCCTTGGTTTCTTCTGGGATAAAATGAGGACGGTAAACGTGCCTGCCTCCCACGTGCTGTGAGACTGGACGCTTCGCTCACGGAAGGGCTTGTCCACCCCATGACTCTGCTCACTGAGCGCGTCCCAGAGATTCCCTATGAACTGCCATATTTGCAGCCCTTCACGCCACTTCTCAGCCCGTTCACACGGTGCTCTGAAACCGAGCACAGACAGGCCACATGCACTTTACTCTCACTGGCACTAATAGGAGGCAGCCCCTGCCTCCCCTTCCCCCCACTTTTGGGACAGGTGATGAGAAATCCAAGCATTAGAACTGGACAAGGCTGCAGCAGAAGGGAAGAAGGCCGAGAATCAATCTCCGTCAAGTCGCGGCCAGAGTTAGCAGAGGTGTGACTCTTGCCTGGGCCAGCCCATGGTGCTGGCCAGGGAGCGAATCCAGCCCTCCTGCGCCCCCCCCACCTCCCTTCTCCCCCCTTCCCCACAACTGCAGCTCTGAGCAGTGTCTGTCCGGTGTCCGGGGCTCCTGCTGCCCCCTCTCCCTCCCCAGCCGATGCTGCGCCAGGAAGTCCAGGCAGCCTTGCCAAGCAGAAGGCTTCCTTCTCCAAGCACACCCTCCCTGAGGCGCCCGCCCGCCCACAGATGCCAGAAGGCAAGGAGCCCCTTTTCTCCCAGAGGGACGCCCCTGTCCCCGCCACTGCTCCCCACCTTCCGGCACGCAAAAATGTGAATTCAGAGGCAAGTTATGGAGCTTAAGTTACTGCTAGCACTTGATTGGAATAACTGTTACGTAAAAGCCAACACAGATGAATCGCCTGTAGGGAGTTGTCTGACTGCATGAGTTTTTACACATCTTTCAGCTAAATCAAAGATCCAAATGCTAAATCTCACACTCAGGAACATCAAGTGGATTTGTGACAGTCCCCGGAGGACTCCATGTCCATAAACCAATGAATGAATTACACTGATCCTGGTATGTAGTTTCTCATCTGTGACTGATACAATATTGATAATATTCTTTATTTCACTTAACTCCTTCAGGGCCACACTGAGACACAACCGCCTTGGATTATGTCTACATTCTCCTGCAAATAAGGATCAGTGCAGACTAGTGCAGCTCTCCAAGTTGCCCTGGATAATAATCAGGCAAATGGTAAAGTAGGCACTTGCTATTATGTCGGGTGGCATTAATGTTACGTGTTTCTCATTTGGAATTTGGTGAATACTGGCGCGGGGCTGCAACCTGCTGCAGTAATGCAAGAGGCTGAGCCAGGCTGCGTCGGGAAGCTGCTGGTTCTGAGTGGCGCACAGCACCTTGGCTTCCCCCAGTTTACCCAAATCTGAGTCACCGCGCCGCGCATGCCGCTGGGTTTGCTGGGTTTGCTGGGTTTCCGTCCTTGCCGGGAGCTGTGAGTCCCGAGGTGAGGGTAAGGAGGAGGAAGGTACCGGAGCGAGTTGTTCAAAGTCAACTCGGGGAAGAAGAATGTTCAGAGAGGCCCCCATCTGGTCAGCCTGGTGCTGAGGATGCAGAGGGGTGCTGATATCTGCACACTCCCTTGCCAGGCATCCAGCCCAGAACCTGCCTGCATCTTCTGCAGTTCTGTGGGCCAGCTGCTACTCTTTACAGAGAGAAAGCAGAAGCAGGTGCGACTTCAGTAACTTTTCTCCCCAAGGTCACAGAAGACTGAGGAATTCAAACCCAGAGCAGTCTGACTCCAATGCACTGTGCCAGTCTTCCCTAAAATGCAGGGATTGGAGCTGGAGGCACCTGGGGGTTCAGATGTTAACAGGGGAGGCATGAAAGCCTATGTTTAGCTGGGGAAAATCACTCCCTTGTTGTGCCTTTTTTCAGTTCTTTGACCTGGTCAGGAAACAGCTCCAGCTACTGTGAGCCAAGCACTGAGTGGACAGGCCCCAGGCTGCAGCTCTGGACTGCGAGGCCCAGCCAAGTTGTACATCATCAGCACTAGAACCTGAGACTTTGCAGGTACTGTGTGCTCCTGCTGTCCTTGAAAAGCCGCACCCTACCTGAGCCAGGTGAGCTGCTAGGGCTTTCCAAACTGTGTTCTAAGGAGCACGGGGGGGCAGGGGGGTCCTGTGTTAATCTACAATGCTCTTTGGGAGGGAGAGAGAGGAAGTGGGGAGTAGATTCAGAATCACTCTGTTTTAGGGTTAGGACTCCTTGACCAACAAAGAAATCCTTCATCTACCCCAATTTCTCAATTCATAGGGGGAGACTGAAACCCCAAGAATATCTATCAGCCCACTCCTGGTGAGTTTGTGGAGTCCAGGGCTACTCAACCAGCATAGTAAGTGGGGTCAGGGTGACCCCGTGCCTTTGAGCGTCATCTTCATTGAAAAGTTTTCCCAAACACTGATTCTGATTTGATGCACCCAGAAGTGTCCCCAGAAGGATGAATTTGGAAGCAAAACTTTTGTGGAAGAAAAATCCAGGCTGGTCCCAGGTGCCAGCCCATGTCCCATCATTTTGGGGTCTTCACCTAGACAAGCCCCTCCCAGCCCAGACAAGGGCGCAGACTGTTGCAGTGCCTCGGCTGCCCCACCTGGCCCGTGCAACCAGGTGTGGTGTTCCTGGCTGGGGACTGCCCCTCTTTGCCCAGCGGGACCTGTCAGCATAGTCCAGCACATGCAGTACTAACAGCCCCCATCTTAAAGATTCGAAACGAGGGTTACTCCCCCTCTCGGCTCCACAGCAATCTCGGGTCAGCGAGGGCTCTTCTTCTTGTCATCCTCACTCCAGGATCCTGGCTGAGGGAGCTGCCACCTTCTGGAACAGCTTGGTCCCGTAGCAGGGAGGAGAACACTGGAGTCTCAGCCCTGGCATTAAACACTTCCTCGTAGGGCCCTGATCCCACCGGTCTTACTCTGGTTGGCCAAAGCAGCCACGGCCGCGTCTCACTGAACAAGACAGAATCGTGCTCATGTGATCTGTGTATCTAGAAATGGGAAAAGCAGGTATAAAATGTACAGTTCTGAGGGGACCAAGCAAAGAGCATGCTGGGAGCCCTAACGTGTCTCTTTCTCTCTCCTCACCCTCAGGGGATGGCTTCCTGGTATCTGCAGTCTGTGAACTAAAAGCAAGGGCCTTGACAATCTCCCAGCACACACAGCCATGAACAAACACCATTCAGAAAGGGGGTGATGGGGCACCCAAGAGACACTTGCCCAGCCCTGGTTCTGCTCCCTGTCCCTGGTTGTGTCACTGGAAGGTTCTTCTTTGGCCCTGTCTGAAGTGCACATGGGGCATATGGCCTCTGAGGACTGACCTTAGCCACCCACCTCCCACCACAGAGGGCAGAAGCATCTCCAACAGTCAGGGTCCAGGCTGAGACTTCCTCTCCTGATAGAACCCTTCAAGCTGTCCTAGCTGCTTCTCTGTGTGTTTCTACTCAACTCCATGTGCCAGGAGTGATTTTTAAGATGAAGTCACCCAAGCCACTCCCTCCTTTGTTTTCTTATCTCTTTCTCTCCCTTGCATTTTTAATGTTTTCTTTTGAAATGATTTCATACTTACAGGAGAGTTGCAAAAATAGTACACAGAGTTCCCTTCACCCAGTTTTCCGCCTGTAAACATCTTGCAAACGCTAGTAAAATTATCCATTGCATTTAGTCATCGTGACTCCCCCAATCTGTGGCAACTCCTTCGTTTTTTGTGGTCGTGACACTAAAGAATCCTGGTCAATTCTGCATCAGACTGTTTGCCAATCTGGGTTTGTTTCATGTTTCTCCTGTTTCAACTCAGATTATAGACTTTTTTGGCAAAAATGCCACAGAAACAATGTTCCCCCTTCTCTTTTTTGGATGATGATCATCATTATCACTCTGTGTGAGTGGTGTCTGCAAGGTTTCTCTCTAGTTGAGGCCATGCAACCTCCCTATCTGTGCAAAAAAAGTTACCCACTAACTTCAGTTTCAATCACTGGGTCTAATTTGCAACATTTTGCTGAAAATCACTTCCCCTCACTCCTATGTGTGGCAGAAAGATTGGAATTCTTTTGTAGGGAAGAGACATACCTCCACCTCTCTTTATTTAATCAGTTATCTATCTAGGATGAACTCATAGATAAATATTTTATTGGGTTATAAGTCAATGCAAACACTATTTATGCTGTTGCTGCAATTGTTCCAGGCTTGGCCGCTGGGGGCTCTTTCAAGCTGACTCCTGTGCCCTTTCAAAAAGCCCCATTCTTTTCTCACTTGTTCAAGTGACAAGAAGCATCAAGTCATCTTGTATTGTCCCTGCCCTTGCCCTAGAATTAACAGCTTCTAAAAGAAGGTCTTGTTCTTTTGACTGAAGAGTGTTACATAAAAACCAAATATGGGGCATCGTGTGTTGCCCATTGTTATTAGGGTGCAGTCACTTCTAAGTCATCTCAAGAAACAGAAATTGTCAATACATGGTGTATACTTCCCCCATGCACCTGTGTATTTCTATTTATGTCTTTATCTACCATCTCCATCCATCTAAGCATAGTACATTTATCTATCTCCTATCCATCTATCTCTCCCATACATCTATCTACCTATCTATCTATCTATCCATCTGTCCATCCGATCAATCCATCTATCTGTCCATCTATCTATCTCCCTACCTATCTACCTATCCATCCATTCGATCAATCCATCCATCCACCTATCCATCTGTCCATCCCATCTATCTCTCTCTCTCATGCACCTTATGGTGCTTTCTATTCTTTCTCCTTTTCTTGTTTGTTATGTGTTTCTTCCAACAGTGAGGAAATCTGACTTCTTCCTAAAATATATTTGTTTAATTTACTGTCTTGTCTATACACACAAAGTAGCTCCTGACTTATGACCCCACCTTCCCATGTGAAACAAAGTCACTAGCTGAAGTACAACATTTGTATATAATTCATCTATCTTATCTAAAACATTATCAAGAAAAATATGGAATAATTTAGCAAATAACTTAGGTTAGTTTTTTCTTCTCTGCTTCCTTCAGTGTGCTTGTAATGTTCATTATAATACATTTAGGTTGACTGTTATAGATTTTATTCCATGTTTTCATTTAGACTCAATGATATACAGTTCCATGAAATTTGACAAATAATCTCTCAGGTATCCACCACCAAAGCCAGGATCTATTTCATTCCCCAAATTTCCCTCATGCAGACTCTATAGTCAGTCAACTCCTCCAAGCCCCACTCCTGATCCCTAATGTTTTATTTTTACCAAAATGTCTTATAAACAACAACATACACTCTAGAATCTTTGGATTCTGTCTTCTTCCATTTAACAAAATACACTTAAGATTTATCCCCATTTTCTATTTTCAATAGTTCCTTTTTATTGCTGAGTTGTGTTCCATTTTATAGATGTATCACAGTTTATCTTTTTACCAGTTGAAGAATATGTGTGTCGTGTCCAATTTGGGCTATTACAAATAAAGCTGCTATAAAAGTGTGTAATGGTTTGTATATGCACATAAGTTTAATTTAGCCAGTAGTAGAATTGCTGCATACAGTTAATTGCATAAAAAGCATTCAAATTGTTTTCCTCAATTGTTGTAACATATTAAAGCATATATGTTAGCACTTAGTATGGTCAAACTTTTTGTTTTAGCCATTCTAATCGAAGTGTAATGATAATTCATTATTTGAATTTATATTTCCTTAATTATACTGATATTGGGAATCTTTACATAAGATTTTTTGACATTTATATATCAATTCGGTAAGTATGTACATATTTTACTCATTTTGAAATGTGGATTATGTTTTTATTATTGAACTTCAAAAGTTACTTATATACATGGGTACCTTTTTTCACAAATGTGATTTTGCAGGTATTTTCTCCCTGAGTGTTTTCTTTTTTTAATTCTTTTAACTATGCCTTTTCCAGAGCTATCATTTTTAATTTTGATAAAGTTCGACTTTCCTTTTTCTCCTCTTATATAGATTATGCTTTCAGTGCCATATCTAAAAAAGCTTGGTCAAATTCAAGGTCATAAAGATATTTCTTATAATAGTTTTATAGTTCCACATTATTCATTTAGGGCAATGATTCATTTTATGCTATTTTTTGTATAATATGTGAGGTCTGGGTCAAGGTCCATCTCTCTGCATATGGATATCCAATAGTATGAGGCTTAAAAAGATTATCCTTTCTCCATTGAATTTCCTTTGTGATTTGTCAGTCATTTGTATGGACCTACTTCTGGAACCTACTGCACTATTCAGCTACCTGATTATTTTTTACCAATACTATGATATCGTCCCTCACCCCACAGTTTCACCAGCAGATGCTTTTCAGCCTCTAGGCTTTTATGAATGCTATCTTGAATACCTTCTCTGGGGCCATCTTTCTCCTCTTAAGATTTACGCTAGAAAGCCTTCCTTAACCTCCCAACCCCACTCTGTCCTCTGTCCACAGACTCTTAGGATAAACCTGCTATGTTGTGTTGCAACTTCAGCTCCTCTTTTTTTTTAATATCCTAAAATTAATTATATATTTTGATATATATTCTTCAAGAATATATATTATTGTTATGTTTTTTCATGTTATTATTGTGTTTTGTGAGGTTTTTTCCACCCATTATCACCCTTTATCTCCCCCTTGTTCCTCTCCCATCGCCTTAATCCCTCAGCACACACAATGTTTATTGTTGTCCATTGGCTTGGTAAAGTATTTTATATTGTCAAATTGCCTGCTATGTAAATATTCAGTATGTGTTTTTATCATTGTGACTGCCTTACCACATATTATTCCGGCATACTTCTTCTATTTTGTTGACAATGGCTGCATTTTATCTTTTCTTATGACTACATAGTACTCCATAGTAT
The DNA here is from genome assembly GCF_000260355.1 of Condylura cristata. Taxonomy (NCBI): domain Eukaryota; kingdom Metazoa; phylum Chordata; class Mammalia; order Eulipotyphla; family Talpidae; genus Condylura; species Condylura cristata. The sequence continues at coordinate 8,264,364 of NW_004567140.1, forward strand.
GGATATACCTCATCTTTTTGACCCAATCACCCACTGATTGACATTCAGGCTATTTCCATGCCCTAATTATATGAAAATAGTGAACCTTGTGGAACATATGGATAATCCCATGCCTTCTTGATTGCTATAGCTTTGTAGTAGCTTTGTAGCATTGAAACAGGTAGGGTGAGTCCTCTAAATTCTTTCCTCTTTTCCAAATTATTTCAGTCCTTCTAGGTCTTTCTAGTTCCATATAAATTTTGGAAACAACTTGACAATATCTACTTAAAAATCCTTCTAGAATTTTTAATAGGGTTGAGGTCAAGATCACGTGGGGAGGGGGAAGAATTTACAGCTCAATATTAGTGAATCTTACAATCCATACCATAAATACATTTATGATATATTTCTTTAAGTCTATTTCTTTAAGTATTCTTTTATTTCCTTCATCAGTGCCTTATAAATTTCAGATACAGATTTAATACATATTGTGCTACATTTACATATAAATGTTTCATTTTTATATTATGGTAAATGCATTATCAATTTTTACTTCCAGTTCTACATTGCTAGTATATAGAAATACAGCTAGGAGTTGAATCTTGACCTTGTATCCTACAACCTTATTAAATTCACTTATTTATGCTAGAAACTATTTAATACATCCTCTAGGATTTTCTACATAGGGAAAGGAAATATTTTCTCTCCCTTTCCAATGTATATGTCTTTTATTTATGTTTTCATGTATTATTGCACTGGGTAGAGCTTTGATTATCAGTTTGGTGATGAGAAATGACATCCTAGCCATGTCCCTAATCATGGAGCTAGAGCATTCAGTTTTTCATCATTTAGTATTCTGTCACTGTAGGAATTTCAAGGTACTCTTTATGCAGTTAAAAAGAAATCCTCAGGGGCCCTCCCTGGTGGCGCAGCGGGTTAAAGCACAGCACTGAGAATCTAAAGCCGCTTCCGCATGAGTTCGATTCCCGCCTGTCCCGGAGGTGACCACATGGCATGGCAGACCTCTCCTGACCCGCCCGCTGCTCCCCTCAGCAGTGTACTTCATCGATCTGCCTGTTCTGCTCCCCACTCTGTCTCTGGTGAAGCCTCTCACCGCCCCTGAGCCTCTGGCCTGTACCCCAGTTCTGTATGCACAATAAATAAATCTAAAAAAAAAAAAATCCTCAGAGTTACACATGAAGTGTAAGGACCTAGTGTATAGCTAACTCCCTATGAAAATTATAAAAACAAATGCAGCCATTTTAAATTCCTGGAAATTTAAAATCCTACAAGCTCTTAGAAAGTGAGAAAACACTGATGAAAATCTACTAAAACTTAGAAAAACAGTAACAACCTGTGATTTATGTACTAATATTGGTCTTTCCTCTTCTCCCTTCCAGAACAAAAAGATGGAAATTCCATTCCAGGCTGGCCTGGTCAAGAACACGGGGTTTCTCCTACATGCCTACAGGATTGTCTTCCTGGGAGAGACAGGATGTCAACATCTCTCTTATCCCGCCTTTTGATTTCTGAGGTTAAGACAAATTCCAGGTAAATGTTGTTGAGGATGGGATTTCCTTCTTCCTAGTTCTCACATATGGAACGAAGACTTTACTGTGGTGGGCTATGATGGGAATACTGTGGTCCAAATATCCTCCACCTAGCTCATTTGAAGTTTTTATATGAGTTTCCAACCAACAGAGGCAAGCTGGAAGGCCTGAAGTCATTGCATCTCTCTCCACTGAGTACTCATCTCCACAAGTGGGGGTGTCACCCGGAGAGAAGTGCAACATTGCTCTCAATCTCAGAAGTATGGTTTCCTTCCCCAGAAGATGCAGAATTAAGAAGAAAATGGAATCTTTCCAAAGAAACTGTGTTCATTTGTAACTTGGTGTTGAAAAGTTCAAAGAGGGCTAAGGACAGTCTCAAACAATGGAGGTTGTGGCAAAAGATAATTGGGAAGAAATTTATACATTAATTTGTGATACAAGTTAAACTGTAAGTCAGCAAGTTTTCCAGAGAGAACTGAGAAAAGAAACAGTTGGGAGGAGTCCTGTAGAATCACAATAAATCTCAAACATTGACAAAAGTTACTCAAACATGATTGGATCAGTCTGTGGAGCAATTTATTTTAGAGATTTTTTAATGATAAAGTAACAACTGGCAATTAGTGAGGATTAAAAGCTAGTGTGGCCAGAGAAAGAGATATTCAGCATGAGCCCTGCCAAGGTCACTGTCTTCCCATGTATACATTGCCATAGCCAAGGCTGCAGCCCTGAGGAACAAATCAGAAGTTTCATTATGTGGGTGATAGAAGGTAATAATCCAGCTACAATATATTATCTAAAATATCCAGTGTCAAAAAAATATATGAAAAGAAATAATAAAGTAAGACTTACAATGGGACAAAAGGTAAATAACAGAAACTTCCTGTGAGAACAACTAGATAACAAATTTGTCAGAAAAAAAGGTCAAAGTAGCTATTATAACATGTTCACAGAACTAAAGGAAATTGTGAAGTAATAAAAGATCTGGTGACACTGTCACAGTAAATTGACAAGAGTTGGTAGAAATACCAATAAATTAAAGTTCTGGAGTTGAAATGAAAAAATATACTAAGGTGGTTCAATGATCAATTTGAATTGGCAGGAAAAAGAATGAAAAACTCAGTGATAGATGATCAATGAATCAATGGAAATATGAAATCTGAAGGAGAGTGAGGGAATAAAAGAAAAGAAGATGAACCTGAGAGAAATGTGGGA
>NW_004567140.1:8267204-8294704 GCF_000260355.1 Condylura cristata
TATTTTAGAGATTTTTTAATGATAAAGTAACAACTGGCAATTAGTGAGGATTAAAAGCTAGTGTGGCCAGAGAAAGAGATATTCAGCATGAGCCCTGCCAAGGTCACTGTCTTCCCATGTATACATTGCCATAGCCAAGGCTGCAGCCCTGAGGAACAAATCAGAAGTTTCATTATGTGGGTGATAGAAGGTAATAATCCAGCTACAATATATTATCTAAAATATCCAGTGTCAAAAAAATATATGAAAAGAAATAATAAAGTAAGACTTACAATGGGACAAAAGGTAAATAACAGAAACTTCCTGTGAGAACAACTAGATAACAAATTTGTCAGAAAAAAAGGTCAAAGTAGCTATTATAACATGTTCACAGAACTAAAGGAAATTGTGAAGTAATAAAAGATCTGGTGACACTGTCACAGTAAATTGACAAGAGTTGGTAGAAATACCAATAAATTAAAGTTCTGGAGTTGAAATGAAAAAATATACTAAGGTGGTTCAATGATCAATTTGAATTGGCAGGAAAAAGAATGAAAAACTCAGTGATAGATGATCAATGAATCAATGGAAATATGAAATCTGAAGGAGAGTGAGGGAATAAAAGAAAAGAAGATGAACCTGAGAGAAATGTGGGATACTGATATACTCATAATAGGGATACTAGAAAGGGAAGACAGAAAAAGGAGTTTAAAAAAAAAGCTCAAAGTCTGACTGAATTTTTTTTTAATTCAGTGGAAAATCCTGTATCCAGCAAATTTGTTTCAAAAATTTGAAAAAAAATATTCTCAAATAAAAAAAAACTGAAAGAATTTCCTAGTAGCAGACCCACTTTGCAACAAATGCTCATGAAAAGCTAGAAACTGGAAGCAAGTAATCTCAGGCAGTAATTTTTATCCACAAGAAAAAAACCAAAAATACCAATAAATAAATTAATGTAATTATAAAAGAATATAAAAATCCTACTCCTTTCATCTAATTTAAAAAATAATTCCATATCACAATATGTATGCAATTCATTGTATAACATATAGAAAAGATACTATATTTGTAAAAAGGACGTAGATGAGAATAATGTGTTTGGCCAAGGAAATGACTCTAGGTGGTAACTTGAATCCAAAGGAACAAATAAAGAGAACAGTTATAAGAAGGTTAATATAATAAAAGCTGTAAAATATAGTTGCTCATCTCTAAGTTTCTTTAAAATACATTAAATTGTATAAATAATCATAACAATGTAGCATTGCTGGGAGTATAACATGTACAGATGTATTATGTATAACAATAATTACCACAGAAATGAGGAATAGAAATGTAGCTGCACACTAGCCCTGTTTCTAGCTCTTGTTAGGATTCAGCTAGTATAAATCTAAAACTGATGCTAATAAGTTAAGATATACAAGATAAGCCATAGAGCAACCAATAAGGATATAATTCAAGAAAATACAGAAAAGAATCCTTGAAGAAATAAAAATTTGACACTAAGGACATTTAAATACAAAATACAAAAGAAAGAACTAAGAGAGGAATATAGGAACAAAAGGATTGAAGATGTACCTAAAACAGCAGATGGTAGCTATAAATCCAACTATGTCAATAAGAACACTAAATGTGTATGGATTAAACAATTCAATCAAAATCCAGAGATTGCCAGATTGGAAAAAGAAATAAAATCCACCTCTCTGCTGTCTACAAGATATACAGTTTAGATTCAAATATACAAATAGGTTGAAAGTAAATGGATAGGAAAAGATATGTCATGTAAATTGCAACCACAAGAAACCTGAAATTATAACTATATTAACATCAGACAAATAGACTTTTACACAAAAGTTACTAATGATAAAGAAGACTAACATCCAATCCATCAAGAAGCTATAACAAATTAAACATATGTGTATCTAACATCACAAAATTACAAGAAGCAAAATTTGAGAGAAATAAAGGGATTAATATAATTGATACTAGAACAATAGCTGGGACCTTCAATAATGGATAGAACAACTTGGCAATTTAAAAAGGAAACTAAATACTACAACAACTCTATAGACTAACTCTATATCTATCTGATATATACATATACACACACACACACACACACACACACACACACATATATATATCTTATATCTAACAGGCATCTGTTAAACGTTCTATTCAACAATAGGAAAACATACATTCTTGTCAAATGCACACAAACATTGCCCAGGTTAGATCGTATCCTCGGCCATGAAACAATGCTTCATCAATTTGAAAGGCTTTAATAAGACATAGTTTACTCTCTACTACAATGAAAAAAATTGTAAGTCAATAACAGAAAGAACTATGGAAAACGCATAAATATGTGAAAATTAAACAACACACTACTATATTACCTGTGAATAAAAAAAAGAAATCTAAAGGTAAATTTGAAAATGCTGTGAGATGGGAAAAAATTAAGATAAAACATACCAAAACTTATGAGCTACAGCTATAGCAGTGTTTAGAGGAGAATTTACAGTTGTGAATTCCTGTCTTAAAAAAAAGAGGAAAAATGTCATAACAATAGCTTAATATACCTTAAAATACTAGAGGAATAAGAGCAAATTAAACCTAAAGTAATGAAGTAAATTATTTAAAAAAAAAAAACAGTAGAAATCAATGAACTAGAAAAATCAGTTAAACCAAAACCTTTGAAAAATTCAACACAATAGCAAACCTTTAGCTATTTTGAATTTAAAAGGGGGAAAGATTCAACTCTTACATTCTGAAATGAAAGAGGGAATACTACTACTGACGACCTTACAGGGGGGAAAGGGACGATAAAGGTACACTGTGGTACAAAGTATATGTGCAAAAATTAAAGAATTATTATAAAATAGGTAATTCCTAGAAAGACACCATCTATAAAAATTGAAGAATAACAAACAACCTGAATATATTTACAGTAAGTAAAGATTAAATAAGTAATTTTAAAAAGTCACAAAGAAAAGGCCCAAATGGCTCTACCACTGAACTCTACCACTTTAAGAATTTAGGACTCATACTTTAGTTATTACCTCACTTGGGATAGCTCATCACAAGTTCTTACCAAAAAAATGGAAGAAAAGAGAACACTTCTAAACTCATTTGAGCAGTATAATGGTGATAGCAGAAAACAGACAAAGAAAGAAAACTCTTGATAGCTTATGAAGATAGATGTAAAAATGCTAACAACTCAAACAACACAGAAAGGACTTGACAAAATCTAACATATTTACTTGGCAAAAACACTCAATAAACCAGCAATAGATGTTAACTTCAATCTGAAAAAGGACATACACAACACACACACACCATAGCTAATGTTATACCCAATGGTGGAAGGTCAATACTTTCCACTTAGTATTTCTTTTGTTCCACTTAGGAACTTTCCACTTAGGAACAAAAGAAAGATATTCATTCTCAACACTTCTATTAAATCTTGTGCTAAAAGATTATCCAAAGCAACTAGTCAAGAATAAGAAATAAAAGGCAACCACACTGAAAAGGAAGAAGTAAAGCTATATTCACAGATTAAATTTATACTCTGAAACTATGAAGACTGTTGAAAGGAATTCAGAAAAAGACAAATAAGTAGGAAAACATCACATTTTAATGAATCAGAAGGCTAAGTAAATATTGTTAAGATGGCAATACTCCAAACTGAAGATAGATTTGACACCATCCTTATTAGAATATCAAATAGCTCCTTTTTAGGAATGGATAAGCTAACTCTAAATTTCATATGAAATTTCAATAGTAGCCAAATAAATCTTTGAAAAAGAAAAATGTTGAAGGACTTACACTTTCTACTTTCAAAATTTTCTACAAAGCAATGGTAATCAGGATACTGTCTATATTCTATTGATTTTTTTTGCATAGATGCTGCCACTATTCAGTCTGGAAAGAAGAGTGCTTCCAATAAATGGTGCCAGAACAACTAAATATGAACACACAGAAGATGAAACTGGACTCTTACTTCACACTAAATACAAAACAAAAAAAAAAAAAAAACAACCAAAACTCAAAATAGATCAAAGTCCTGAAAGTAAGCAATAAACTCAGAAGAAAATATATAGGTAAATTTTAATGACCTTGACTTTGATGATAGATGTGAAATCAAAAGCAAGAAAGAAAAGAGAAAGTAGATAAACTGGACTTTATAGAAAGTAAATATGTGCTTTAAAAGATAATATCAAGAAGGTGAAAAGATCTATAGTATGTAAAGCAAATCAGAATGACAAATCTTGAGCATGTATGCAGTGGATGATTTTTTTAAAAGATTTATTCATTTCTGCATACAGAACTGGGGTAGAGACCAGAGGCCCAGGGGCAGTGAGAGGATTCACCAGAGAGAGAGTGGGGAGCAGTACAAGCAGATCGATGAAGTACACTGCTGAGGGGAGCAGCAGGCGGGTCAGGAGAGGTCTGCCGTGCCATGTGGGTCAGCTGCAGGGCTGGGGATCCATCTGCGATCTCGCACTGAGGCTGTGACCAGCTTGCAGTGCTACATCCTAACCCGTTGTGCCACCAGGGAAGGCCCTGCCGTGGATGATTTAACAAAATAAATATTCACAAGTTAGCAGTGAGGTGTCTAAGGTTAAGAAGAAAAGATGGGAGCCCTCCCTGGTGGCGCAACTGGTAAGGACACAGCACTGCAAGCCGCCAGAGCCGATCCCCCTTCCCAGAGGTGAGCCACAGGGCACGGCAGACCTCTCCTGACCTGCCCGCTGCTCCCCGCAGCAGGGTACTTGTCAGTCGGCCTGTTCTGCTCCCCACTCTGTCTCTGGTGAAGCCTCTCACCCTCCGCATCTCTGGCCTGTACCCCAGTTCTGTATGAATAAACAAATAAATCTTTAAATATATATATATATATATATAATGTATCCATTTTACAAATGTTATAATGCAAATGCCATTGCAATGAATGCATTACTAAAGATAAGGCACCAATACATTTGTGTTTTAAAACTGAAAATAGTCAAATAAATAGAACTGGACAAAGACTTTGCAAGGGATGGCTGTAGCCAAAATAGATAGGAGCAAAAAAAGGCAATGAGCACCCAAAATATACTTGACCACTGGGAAAGCATTAATGCCCACTAGAGAGACACTGAACAAGTCAGGTGAGCACAAGTATTGGGGACAGTCACTGTGGAAAACAGAACGGCTGTTCCTCAAAAATTCAAAACAGAACTACCCTGTGATCCAGCACCACTTCTGAGACTGTCTGAAGGAAACAAAAACCGCTGTGTTAAATATCTGCTCCCACATGTTTACAGCAGCATTGTTTACAATAGCCAAGACATGGAAATGCTTAAGTGTCAAAATGGATTAATGAATGAAGAAGTTGCAGTGAGTATATAGTAGAATGCGATTCGGCCATCAGAGTGAAGCCTGTCACTTTTGGATAACATTAAGGGCATTATGGTGAACGAAATAAGCCAGAAAAAGAAAAATGAATACTGTCTGAGCTCAATTATATGTAGAATTAAAAGGAAAGAAGACAGGGAAGGAATGGAAGGGAAGGAGCGGGGAGGGGAGGGAAGAGGAGCGTGGGGGGAAGCAGACTGAAGGAGAAGGGAGGGAAGGGGAATCATAGAAAACGAGATCAGATGGGGCCCTCCCTGGTGGTACAAGGGGTTAAAGTGAAGCCATCCATAGCCACTGCAGCAGGAGTTCGGTCCCGCCCAGGGAGTGACCCACAGGGCACAGCAGACCTCTCCTGTCTCCCCGCCGCTCCCCTCAGCAGTGGATTCCAGCAGATCTGCCTGTTCTGCTCCCCACTCTGTCTTTGGAGAACCCTCTCACCCCACTCTACCCCCCACACACACCTCTGGCCTATACCCCAGTTCTTGTATGCATTAAATAAATAAATCTTTAGAAAAAAAAAAAAGAAATCAGATCAGGTTGGGGGAAGAGACAGGTGTTGGGGGCCAAAAAGGGCAATCTCCCAATTTTGAGTAAGTGCAGGATGTCTGTAGTTAACACGCCATCTGGCCTATATGGGCACTGCTCAGAGTAAATCTAGAGTTCTCATCACAAGGGGAAAATTTTTTATTGAGGCATCACTGGTCTACAACATTATAGTCTGCAGGGAATAGGTTCACATCTCCAATTCTCTCTTGTGTTGATAAGAATGACAGATATTAACTAAAGGTATTGTGATAACCATTTCCCAATACAAGTCAAATCATTTCGTTGTACACCTTAAACTTACATGGTGTTGTATGTAATTATAGCCCCATGACACTGCAGGACACAAACAACAAATGGTGGCGATCACCTGGAGAATTTAGAATGCTGCCACTCTGCTGGGGGGATACAAAGAGGCACAGTCACTTTGGAAAACAGTCTGGCAGTTCCCCAAATAGTTAAAGATGGAAGTAACATATGACCCAGCAATTCTACACCTAAGGAGAACCTCAGGAAAAATGAAATCAGTGTACATGATCTATCTTTTATTTCATTTTATTTAACTTGTGAACTATTTTCTTAAGATTTATTTATTTATGCTTATAAAACTAGGGTACAGGTCAGAGGTGTGGAAGGTGAGAGGAATCACCAGAGAGTGGGGAGCAGAAGAGGTGATCTACTGAAATCCGCTGCTGAGGGGAGTGTAGGTGAGACAAGAGGTCTGCTGTGCCCTGTGGGTCAGCTCCCTGGCTGGGAATCGAACTCGTGCTGTCGTGGCTTCCGTGAGCTTCATAATGCGGTGCTTTAACCCATTGTACCACAGGAAGAGCCTAGTTAACTATTTTTAACTAATATCTTAATATAGGTACAACATAAGTAGCATATTACAAGTAAATTGTATTTAGTCTAGTGTAGAGAATATATTGCTTTTTTAATTTAATCTGTAAGACTTTGGCTCTGGATTTTTATTTAACTACCCTTTTCAATTTATTTAATCTGGCTTTTTCTTCTTTGTCTCCCATCATTTGAGTAAATAGTACATTTTATGATTTCACTTTAGTTTTATTGCTGATTAGGCTTCTCATTATTTTATTAGTAGTTGACACAAAGTTTACAATATACATTTTTAATTAACCAGAGTCTACTTCTAAATAATATCATATTGCTTTATATGTAGTATCAGTATATATCTTTAATTACTTTCTCCCATCCCATTGTGTTAATTTTCATAGCCAAATTTATCTTGCAGTGTTAAAGAAAAGGCCATTCCACTGTCTTCTGGTTTTCATGGTTCTTGACAAGTATCTGTGTTCCTCTGTATAAGATGTTGGTTTACTTTTTTCTCTGTCCTTGCCTTCAGGATCTTCTCTGCCTTCTGTATTCTGAGGTAAAACATGTCACGCCTACATGTTTATTTTGTTTATATTCTGTTTTGTTTTTCAAGGGTGGGTAGATTTATCCTGTTTGGTGTTTCTGAGGTTCCTAAATCTGTGGTTTTTATAATTAATATGTTGTTAATTAGGAAACTCATAGCTATTATTTCTTCAAATATTTTTTCCTGCACTATTCTTTCTCTCCCTGGGATTCCATTAATACATGTATAATAGCACTTGATATTGTCCCACGATATTGGATTCTCTTTGTTTGAAAATGACTCATCTGCTCTTGTATGCTGTGTATCTTTTCCATTAGATCCTTTTATATGTAAATATCATGTTAAATCCTCTGCCAGATGATTCCAATACCTGTGTCATACCCTGCACCTGTTTCCGTTGATTGTCTTGTGTTTTGGGAGTATGCTGATTTTTCCTTTTTATATACTTCATGAATTTTTGTTGAAAACTGGACATCTTGTAGAGGAACGTATAGACTGAGATAAATAGTTTTCTACCCTTGGAGTCCAACAGACATCTTCCCCTTTGCTAGGTCTTTAATGTGGGTTTTTGTGTTACTCCTGTTAAAAGTTAGGCTGGTTTTGAGGTTTATTGTTCCTATAGTTGCTTTCAGTGTGTGAGAGTCTTTAAAATCCTCCGGTTATAGCTAGAACAATTGTAGATGAATAGGCTCCCATCACAGGTTCTGAACTGGCATCTTTTCCTGCCTCTTTCTAGTGGATTTTCCTCTGTTGCCTTACCCCAGATACAATGCCCTAAATTCCTGATGCCTTCCTCTTGCAAATTAACCCTTTTGTTCTAAAGGAGGGATAGAAGAGAATGGGGGGGGGGGTTTGTGGCTTTCTTGCAGTGATTAGTTTTTTTCTCCCTCAGCCCTGCATAAAAGAAACTTTCTTAAGAGTTTTGCCCCACCAAATGCAAACTGGTCCAACACCATGGAAAACTAAGTGGAGGATCCTCGATTATTAAAAATAGATCTACCATATGGCCCAGCAAACCACTCCTGCCTCTAACCAAAGGACACAAAATCAGGAATTCAAAAGGACACCTGCACTTATATCTTCATTGCAGCACTATTTGCAACAGCTAAGAAAACATTTTAAATATCCAAAAACTCCACCAGGGTGTCTGCTGTTCTAGCTGACCTCCTTTTACTGGTATCTATGGCTTCCGCTCAAGGTAAGCTAATATCAATCCATCCTCTCCCTCATCACTCCCGTCTTTCTCAGATTTGGCTGCCCTGCAGGCTTGGCGCTCTAATTAAGCTTAAGAGAGGCTGTGAGTTAAGACCATGTGGTCTGTATATACTACTCAACAATTAAAGAAGATAAACCCATGCCATTCATAGCAATATGGATGGAGCTGGAAGGGATTATATTTAGTGAAATGTCAGAAGGAAAAGAAAAATATGGGATGATTTCATTTATAGGAGGAATATAGGGAAACCAAACAAGGGGTAGGACAAGAGAGAGGGGAAAATCTAGCAGGCAACTATAATCAGAGACATGCTTCAGGGGAAAGCAGGAGAGGGAAAAGCACAGGAGGCGATGGTGACTACTCATAGTGTTACAGGGCAACCCAGAGTGGACTGGGCCGCCTGTCTGTGGGGCCTCACCCACGCACTCAAAATTCAGTGATACTGCAGGGACACGCAAAAGGGTCAATAACGGGTTTATTTACAAAAGGGAAAAGGAAAAGGAACAACCCAGGGAAAGAGAGCGGGATACAAAGTAACTGGGATACTTACAGCTAGGCTGACTGAACACACCGAGTCATGCGGTCAGGAGAGCTGCTTCCCGAGCGAGCAAGAGAGATGCAATTGCGCCCTATTTTATCCCCCAAATGTCCCAGAATTCCTGCTAGCTCCGCCCATGGGTCCTCGCAGTTCTCTCCCTGGTACTGCTGGGAGTTGTAGTTTCCAATCACTGGAGTAGGGGGCGGAGTCCAGAAGGCTGGAGTAGGAGGTGGGGTCCATAAGACTCTGCAGAGTTCCTTTAGGACATCCTTCCCCTTAACAATTGTGACACTTGGTGGTGGGAATTTTATGGAGACTACACCTGGGAGGAAAAATCAAACATTGTACAAAAATGAACAATAATAGGGTCCTCCTGGTGGCACTAGGGTTTAAGTCTCAGCACTGTGAAGCTATTGAAAGCCACTGTGGCCTGAGTTCAATCCCCAGCCAGAGAGTGACCCACATGGAGCAGCAGACCTCTCCTGTCTCCCCACTGCTCTCCTCAGCAGTGTGTTTCAGTGGATCCGCCTGTTCTGCTCCCCACTCTGGCTCTGGTGAATCCTCTCATTCCCCACCCACCCTGCGCCTCAGTTCTTGTATGCATGTGTAAATATATACTTTTTAAAAAAAAATGAACAACGATGTAAAATATAGATTTTGAAGTAAACATATTTAATGACAATCAAAGGGTTTGTCCCATCTTTGCATATGAGTGAATACCCGATGGGATATTTAGAGAAAAATCTGGCTACGGGATACACATTTGTCCCCCATCTGCAGCCCCCTGGACTTACTGTTATCCCCCAGCCCACAGTCAGCCTCCACCAGGGTGTCTGCTATTCCAGCTGCCCTCTTTTTTACTGGTATCTAAGGCTTCTGCTCAAGGTAGGCTAATATCAGTCCGTCCTCTCCCTCATCACGCCTGTCTTTCTCAGATTTGGCTGCCCTGCAGGCTTAGCGCTCTAATTAAGCTTAAGAGAGGCTGTGAGTTAAGGATTAGCCCCCTCTTTTCTTAATATACGACAGGGAGGGGTGCTTTTTTCAGCTCTCCATATCACTTCTTAAATTTTATAATATATACCTTAAACCTTGGATGCTTCTAGAAAAGATTTCATCTTAATCGTCTTTTCTGTGAAAATCTTTGTCCAACAGAAAGTATTCAGAGATCCCCACGCCCTCAACTGAATTTATTACTCAAACATGTTCATCTTTCAGAGATTCGGATGACAGCGATACTCTTAATTTTACACTTTGTTGAGGCTAAGTTTGAATCAGCCCTTATCACTGGTGCTGATTCCGACGTTATCTTCTACTCTTGCGATGGAGAAGGCAGTGACCTCTTCCCTGCAGTCTTCCCTTTCTCCTGCTTGTGAACCAATTATTTTTTAATTTTTTTTTTCCTGTTTCCTTGCCAAATGCAGCCAACAGTGACGGGTGCATATTGTGGAAGTTCTGTCCTTCAGACTCTCCCAAAGAGCTGCAAGTTTACTTCCTGCCTCCTGACTTACCTCAGGTGACACTTTTGCCAAATGTCTCAGCACATCATAACATAGTTCACCATCACTGCATAGTTACTACCCACCACTGGTAACTGTTTCCTCACTGCTTCTGGGTCACTACCAAGTGTTGCAGACCATGGCACGTATTTCTGATGCTGATTTCTGTACCATTCAGGATAGGGTAAGAGTGCTGTGTCAATAAACAACCCAAACAGACATTGGTTTCTCATAATAGATGTTTATTTTCTCCTGTCTATGTCTGTCAGGGGTGATGAACTGAATGTTTGTGTCCCCCCAGAATTCTTATCATGGATCCTTGATCCTCAATATGGTGGCATTGAGGACATAATTAGGCATGATGGGACTGGTGTCCTTATAAAGGGCTGCAGAGATCTAATACTTTCCTGTCTCCCTTGTCTCTGCCTCCTCTCATCAATTTTCCTCCCGTCTCCTCCTCCTTCTTCTCTTGTTCTCTCTCCTCGCCCTCCCTCCTCCCCCATAAACAGAAGTCGGGAGGAGGCAAGAACTCAACCACACAGACTCCCTGATGTCACACTCCAGCCTATGGTTGTCTCGTTATCACAACCCCAGCTCACTAAGACACTGGCAGGGCCTCTGCTCAGGTCTCCTTACCCTGAGCCCCGCCCATAGGTTCACATTTCCCTGGAGCTGGTGAAGGCCCGACTCTAAGGTGACATGTACAACTTGTCATGTTTCACTGGCCAAGGCAAATCATACAGTGCTTCCAGTCTCACGTCAGCAACTGTAACTGTGACCAACAGTTCCCCACAGTGAGAAGGGCCAGAGACATGTGCGGGACAAATGGAATCTCCACACTTTCTAACAGACTTTGGTATTTTATTCCACTCTTGCCTTCAGGAATGAATTTATAGCCAGATTAGGCCAATCAGAACATTGACTCACCTGACTTCAGGAACTGTTCAGAAATCGGTTCCTCAACCAAGTTGGTCCAGTGAGACTTAGTTCAAGGCCTCCCCTGAAAGCCTCTCTTTTTTATTTTTTTAAGGTTTATTGGTTTATGCATACAGAACTGGGGTACAGGTCAGAGGTGCAGGGGCAGTGAGAGGATTCACCAGAAACAGATTGGGGAACAGAACAGGCAGATCCATGAAGTACACTGCTGAGGGAAGCAGCGGGCGGGTCAGGAGAGGTCTGCCGCACCATGTGGGTCACCTCCGGGGCAGGGATCGAACTCATGCTCAAGTGGCTTTTGCTTCTTAGCACTGTGCTTCAACCTGTTGCACCACCAGGGAGGGCCCAAAAGCCTCTCTTTCTGATGGACCTGGAAATGTGAACTATGAGGTGTGAACTGTCAGAAACTGCAAAATGCAGAGAGCCCTGCCTGAAGGCAGGCTGGGAAGCAGAAATGAAGAGTTATTGTGAAAGAACATGAAAGAGAAAGAGTGAGAGAAAGAGATTCAAGTGACAGAGGAGAGAGTTCCTGGATGCAGCCATTCCTGATCCATCCCAAGCCTTTTTGTTCCAGAAGTTACAGAGCCCTTTTTGGCTTCAGCCGGAGGATGTCACTCACAGCCTCTAGAGTCTTGGGCAGTGAGCACCCTCTGCCAGGCGGCTGTGCAGTCCCTGTGCCTGGAAGGCTCCGTGGGAGCCAGCAGTTACATCTGCTCAGGACGCTCTCTTGGCAGGAGGGAAAAACAACTCCACACACTGGGAAGAGGGTCTCCGCCAAAAGATTCAGCGTGATAGATATGCAAGACCAACCTTAGGCCATCAGGTTTAAAAGGCACCAAATCAATAGAAAGTCATTAAAAATCAATCCCCTGACAATGGATGTTCTGGTTCCCCTGCCCTCACTCACCACTTCCAGCCTGTAATGCTTGAATCATTTCGCATTGATATGCGTAGCATATGCCAATTTAAATTTATCGGAGCACTTCACGTTTTTAAGTGCTTAAATTTGGAAAAGATGAGCTTTATGGGGCCACCTTCATGTGGAATGATCAGAAATGTTAAGAATGTGTTGCACTTTTTGTCATTTACCAAAGGTTAAAGAGTTGGGTTTATGAAATTCAAAATGATTTAAAATCATAGAATTGCTCTAGTCCACTGGCAGTGTCTGAATTTGGGGATTTTGTAGGAAGCCAGACTTCCTTTCCATCTTACCACAGGGACCCCTACACATTTCCCAAAATTGCTCCTTGCCCTGTGGGGGAGTCACCCACCAGATAATTCCAAAATAAACACTGTGCTCATTTTTAAATTTGTTATTTAATTTCTAAGCAACGTGGGCTTCAGATAAGCATGATATATAATGATTTCAAATATTTTGCAAAACTCATATTCTTGAAAGAATTCCACTCTCTCAAATGAAAACTCATTTAAAAATTTGAAGTGATTTTAATTGGTCTTCTCTCCACGCTGCAAAATCTTATTTCACTTTTAAAAAACATTAATTTTTTGTTTTGCCCTGCTTGTTAAAGACGCATATGTAAAGTTACTGCAATCAGCACTGTGATTTCAGGAGCCTCACACAGTAAACACTGTTAAGTCTGCGGAATTTCAAACTGCTGCCACGAACAGGTGATCACTTGTAGGGTTTCTTCCTCCCTCTGATGATACAGCACCCCAACACTCCCGCTGCTGCTAGGGGTGGGTGTGGTACTAGAACCCAATGAACTCCCATTGTAACAGGGAGGTCCCCAAGGAAGGGAGGTTCCCGGCTCCCTGCCCCACTCAGGGAAAGGGGGAGCTGACCAGGGAGAGGAGACTGGGGAAGGAGGGAGCACGGAGCAGAGACGTGAAGAAGCTCTGCTTGCCACTCGGCCTTGGATTTGGAGCCTGGATTTGGGGGACACACGGAACACATGTGAGGCCTCCGTGGAGGTTAACAATGGCGGCCTCTATCTTTCCCTTCCAAACTTGCCCGACCCCTTCTGCCCCTTTCCTGTGGGCCCCACCAGAAGGTGCCTCAGCCGTGTGGCAGGTTTTCAGGTCCTGCTTTGGGCCAACCCTGTTTGGCTGGGTGTTTACCCAGAAGGTAACTTGGGTGAACCCCGGGAAGCTATTTTAACTATATCCTTTCTCTTCTCTCTGTGGCACACTAATTGTATGAAAGTTCCTTTCCATTCAGGCTTACACACTAGAGTATCTATCGTCGTCATGCAGCAGATGGCAGAGCCTATTTAAAGTGGGCAGGTGTTGGGGGCCCTGGGGTACCCCTCACCTGCCAGGGAACAGCCTCTCCAGTCAACATTGGAATCAGGACTTGCCTTTGCTGAGGAGGAAATCCGCAGCCCCCAGCTCTGCATTCTATATAAACGCCCCCTTAGAGTTTCACTCAGGACAACCTGAAGTACGAATCACAACAATATCTGGCTCTGGCATCCGGGTCCAAATGGGCTGATCTTGTCCTTAAAAATAATGTTCAGCAACTATATACCACAGACATTTTATGGGGCTGGAGTGGGGAATGGGATGAAAAATGGGGGGTGGGGGAGTGCACGGGACTGTAGTGCTGGCAATCGGGTGATTTGGTGATGGGAAGCCCACGGGGATTGCAGCTGAGATGGAAAAAGGCACAAAGTGATGTAAAAATAAGCTATTATAATAGTAAAAAAATGATGTTCGGTGCTAAATAGACAAGCGTTTCACAACTTTTAATCACTAGCTTTCAAAGCTCAGATTTTACAAGGGCCATCAAAAGCGGAACATAGGGAACCAAGAAGTTCACTGTGAAGCAGAGGTTTCTCGAAGCTGCCGGTGGTGGATCGCGGAGGCTTCCGGAGTGGCCCCACTTCTGCGTCTGCGCCCCTCTTAAGGGTGTCCCACCCCCTCGGCATCTCGCGGCCCTCTGTCCAGGCCCTTCGTGGGCACCTGCAGCCGCCCCGCCGGGCCCGTGGTGGGTGGCGACCACCCGCCTCCTGGTCTCAAGGCGGCTCCGGGAGAGAGCCTTTCCTGCCCCTCCTCGCTGTCGCCCACTGAGATACATGAAGCTGGGGCAGAAAGGGGAAAAAATAATGTTGATCCAGCGAGGCACTTCATCAAGAAAATTCCACAAGAAATTGGTTGTTACCTGCAGATAACAACTGGTTTGTTAGCTAATAGCTGGGGGCAAAGCCAAGGCCAGTTATAGCTCCAGCTGTCCAGTCATTAACTGCAGTAAAGACTGATTTTGAGGAGGTTATTGCTGTGATAAAATATCCTCAAAAGATTATAACAGCAATAGTGTATGGGAAAAAAAAGTCTTAGTGGCTATAGTATGACTGAATGGTTACATTTGAAAAATTGGCCGCTCCCTGGCGGTTCATAACCGATTTTCCACCAGTCAAAAGCAAGTTGTGCTCTGTTAGGTTTATTGTACAAGGCAATAAAAATATTGGCCAGGTTAAATTGTCAGCGTGTTATGGCATTAACCATTCTTTTACTGTGTTTAATTTAAGCGTTACGATGATTCATTATGGAAGAACGTGTCCCATGCAAATGAACAGACATTGAGTGTCAAAAATATGCAGCGTGGTTTTTTTTTTTAAGCAAAATTAATTTTTATTTGACGGCTTCTGTGGGCGGAGGGACATCTAAGATGTGGCAAAAAGTGTCCGTATCCTTTTTTTAAATTGCTATGGCATTCTCAGAGATGGAGTCGTGACAGAGCGGCTTCCCAGTGCGACTGCTGGGTTTGGAATAAAGCATCCTCGAGCCCAGCAGACGACTTCCGAGGGATGTGGACAGGGTCCCGCTTCACGTGCTGGTGGCAGCCCTGTCGCCTTCCCAGACCTGCGGCACATCTGTCTCCAAATGTCTCTCAAAGCCACTTTATGGTGCCTGAATAAACCACACTGCAGGGCTGCGGGGTGACCTGCCTGTCTGGGCTGGTGGGGACACTTTCAAGAACAGATGTGGCCTTCCAGAAAGGGTCCGGCGATAGCCATGGCAACAAACGACCAGGATCCTGCCTGTCCCGGAGGAGGACCCCAGATCACCCCGTGATTGAGACTTCACGCTATGCTCAGAGAGACTGCTGTGTGTCACAGCTGCTCCCGCAAGCGCACTGGGCAGGTGTGAGTTGTCTCAGCTCGAGCCCACCGCAGACTGACCGGCTCGGGATAAACCAAGGGTGCAGACTCGCAGGGAACGCGGAGGGCGCCTACACGCACCTGACGCCCCAACCGCGGCTGCACCCCGCTGCTTGCCCGTGCCCTCTCGTAGAACGCGGCAGGTTCTGTCTTACATGAAGTCAGCTGTCGGCGGACCCCGCCACAACTCCCTCCACCCTCACTCCGCGCCCCACCCCACCCCCATGGTCTTAAAACAGAACACTCCTTGGAAACAAAACCATGTGCCCAGATGAGAGCCTGGGAGCCTCCTCTTCTAGGCTTGTGCCCCAGGGACATGTCCCGACTCCCCCACTGCAGTGACTCCCACCCACAGACCTCAGGCGTCTCAGGAGCTCTCCAGCCACCCCCATGCCGGCAGCTCCTTGTGCCAGTGGCTGGGTCCCTTCTCCTCTCCGCTCCACACCCCCTCCCACCATGCTGTGCCTGCCAGCTGCCCACTGCAGGCTCTTTGGCACCATGGGGTCCTCTCTGTCCACAGAGCTGCAGGGTCTGAACAGGGCGCCCCCTCCCCAAACACTCCAGGGTCTAGAGGAGGCTCAGATCAGCCCTCTGCCTCTCCCACCCCACCTGCCAGCCTTTCTCCCTCCAGGATGCCCAGGCCAGAAAGGCAAGGCTGTGCCCTTCCATCTCAGGACCCTGCCCAGCGCCAGGACTCTGTGGCGGTGCTGAAAAGTGTTAGAACAGCTGGCCCCAGCTTCTTTTAAAAAGTGCTGGTGGCCCTTACGGTGCAGCAGGCAGAGCCGGGAGCAGCACCAGGACGCACAGCAAGGCGCTTTGGGGGTACATGTGGGCGGACAACTTGTGAAACAGTCTGGGCACCCCGTGGCATCCCACGCCTCGGGAGGTGCTGTGGGAGGAGGCTCCGGAGCTTGGGGGGAAGGCACCTGGGTTCTGGGCACTCCGGGTCAGGCCCATGACACCTGGCACCACACCCCACATCACATCTGCACACACTTCCACACGGGCCCACACACTGTGCCCACTTTCTCAGCTCAGGCCGCTACAGCACAAGCCCACACCCTACGAAGACTAAAGGTCACTCGTTCACTGCTCTGTGTCCTGGGGCCGAGGCCCGTGAGTCAGTTTGTGAGACCCGTAGGCCTGGCCACCGTCTGTGGCCTTGTGTGCAAAGGGGAGGGCACATTCAGTGCCAGCCCCCATGCCCTCACAGCCTGCGCACACCCGCCCCACACACAGGCATGTGCACTCTCCCACACGCCCACCTAGGTGCCGTGCACACCCACGCAGCACACACACATCACCACGCCTCACCTGCAGGCCCCTCCTGCACACAGATGCACACCCAGCCACTCCTACGCTGTGCATGCGGCCACCGATCACCCACTCACAACCTCCCATGCCGTGCGTGGCAGTCTGATGGGTCCTTTCAGAAGGCCCCGGGTGGTAAGGCCTGAGCAGAGCGGCGGACGCTCCGCCCTTGCAGAGCCCACATCTTCTCAGAGGACCACCGGAAGACGCACGATTGGCACAGGGGCTCCTGGGCTCAGAGGGGCAGTGCCTGGGCTCTGTGTGTGTGGGCCAGTGCCTGGTCTGGGCGCGGCAGGGGGGGGGCCTGAATCTCAGGGTGCTGCTTACAGACAGGTCTCCAGGTCTCACCCTGAGACCGCCCAAGTCACTGAGGAGGAGCGTCCAGGAACAGGGCGAGGGGTGGAGGCCACCTGAGTGAGCAGGGTTTGCCCCCTGGTTGACACGCAGAAACCCACGCTTCTGTTCTGCCTGCAGCCCAGCAGCCATCCAGAGCCCACAGCGTGGCAGGGAACAATCCACCGATGGGCAGAGTGAAAGCAAAGGTGCCCCAGATGCCCAGCCTCCTGGTGCCACCTCAGAGGCCCCCCCTCCCCAGAGCACCCTGCTCTCTCCTGCCAGCTCCCTTGGGTCCCATCCCAGGGCCTTTCTCTGCTAGAGCGGGGGGTGAGAGCTGCAGAAACGGCTTCCACTCCTGTGTACCCACCCTCTTGGTTAAGGGTGGCCAGTGGACCTAACACCCACTATCTCTGCCCCCCAGAACTCCCCGTGTTCCAAACTCCATCAACTCCGCATCTGTCTCAACTCTCTTTAGCCTCTGAACAGCCAGAGACGTGAGCTGCACATGCACACACCTACACACCTTATCCAGCACTACCTCCCTCCCTGTCAGAGACCTGGCAGCCTCTGACCCCGAGGCTTCTTTCCCTTGGGTCCTCTGGGCCTGGAGGCTGATATGGGAGGGGCTTCCTTCCTGAGTCAGAGTGAGCTAGCAGATACAAAGAGACAGCGTGGGGTCAGAGGTCAGCCAGGCTTAGGGCACTGGGATCCTGTCCCAGGTCACTGTCAGGGACAGGTGACCCCCACAGGGCTTTAGAAAAACCCAGGATCCTGGGACCAGGGGCCCTTCACCTGCGGTCCACTGTAGCCATTCCCCTCAGGGCACAGTGGAACCAAGGGTAGCCAACAGCAAGCATTTGTCCTGCTTGACTTGACCCCGGTGCCCAGTGGGAAGGCACACTCTGGCCATCTCTCTCCCAACAGGGTCCAGTCCACTCAGGGCCAGGCCTCAAGTGGGACCATTCCTTCATGGAGCAGGCCCAGGCTGTGCTGGGGGCCTGAGGGGGGAACCCCATCATCACAGGTGGGGCCAACTCCTGAGCAGTCCTGGTAGGGCCCCTCATCCCATCAGATGGCATCAAAGCCACCTGCCCTCCAGCCACAGAGAAGGAACGTGGACCTCAGTCCAGCCATGGCCTGGAAATGCCTTTGAAGCTGCCTTCTGTTTTAACCACCCACATACATCATCCTGTATCTAGGATTAATTTTATCATTGTGTTTTCTAAAACTATATTGCAACACGTCGTGTTATATCCTTATGCATTTTGCAAGTGTAATACAAAAAATGAATGAAATGATATATAATTCTTATTTATTTTTATTACTAGCCAACTCAATGTTGTACCCAGAAAAGCACAGCCCCAGACAAGTCAATATAATGTATTTCAGCATGGTGGTTTAGCACAATTTACTTTAGGAATCTGTCACCAACAAACATAACTATTTTTCTGCTCAGAGAGAGAGGTGAGGGTTGAAGCTATGCTCTTAAATTAAAACCCATCCAATTTCAGACAACAAAGCACCATTTCCCCAGATCTTTCAGCAGCAAGCCTGGGAGTATTTGTAGCATCCCCACAAAAGCTTGCCCAGTCCCACGCCACTTTGTTCTCAAAGCTCGAGTTTGACTAATTCTGTACTCCAATAATTGCTAAATCAAAAGAATTTGTTATCCCTGAAACTTTAAATGAGAAGGAAATAGGGGAAGAGGCTAGCACTGAACCTTAATCATGATAAAATTAAACCACAGTCAGCTACTGACTGTGTAATCCCAGTCCAGAAGAGCACAGGGGTCAAGGCTGCCCCGACCCAGGCGGCCAGGCTGTCTTGCCCTCGCATGGAAGAGCAGATGCAGGCCCACTCTGGGAAAAGGAGGCCAGCTCAGTGGGTTTCTGTTACCTGCTTAAGTGAAGCCCAATGCCTGTTATTTCAGTGGAATTAACTTGGCTTAATTTTCCCTCCTCTGTCAGAGGGCTCGCCATATATTGGGGTTTGTTTCAGAACACCCCAATGTGGAAAGACAGAAGAGAGAGGGCTAAAGGAAAGGAATAGAAAAAGTAGCAAGGGGTGAGGGGAAAGCTTGAGAAGGCCATTAAGCAGCATCGCTGTCAAAGCAGAAATGAGCAGTTTGTGTCTCCTTGGTGGTATAGGGGGAAGTCTCTGTGCTACAACTGCTGTGGCCTGAGTTCGATCCCCGGCCAGGGAGCTGAACCACATGGCGCAGCAGACCTCTCCTGTCTTATCCACTGCTCCCCTCAGCAGTGTATTTCAGTCGATCCACCTGTTTGCTCCCCACTCTGTGTCTGGGTGAATCCTCTCACTCCCTGCACCACTGGCTTGCACCCTAACTCTTTTATGCAAAAGCTTAAAAAAATGCTCATCACTTGGCGTGGACGTTCTAAAGGGGCTCAGGCTAAGAAGCCTGCTGGCAACAAGGGGGCCTAGCTCTGTAATTACAAGCTGGGGTGCTCATGGGAGACACTTTCAGCAAAAAAAAAAAAAAAAAAAAAATAGGAACACTAAATCCAGTTACAAAGAATGTGGGAGCACAGACTGGACTTGGGGCCTGCATGTAAAACGGGGACACGGTCCTCTCTGTGTCCTGCCCCTAGGCGGCTGCCCTTGTGAGGGGGGGTGCGGGACTCCACAAAAACAGATTCAACCCATTCATCCTCAAGAAGTGTAGCGACCCCTCCTGAAAGTGAGGTCAAGTAGGTCCCTGGAGGGTCACCACAGCAGACCAGCAGGAAGTGATCACTTCCCCTTCATTCCCTGCCTGGGCGCCTTATAGACAGCACTCATCTCTGGAGCCTGAAAGGGTTTCCCTCGTCCTTCCCATCCTAAAGTAGCGGGGTGCCTCGGTACCCTCTCACTTAGCCACGTCCCCAATGTCAGCCACGCCCTCTGCATTAGCCATGCCCCACCAACGACCACGCCCTCCTGCTTTGCCACGCCCCACAGCCAGTCAGGTCCCCAAGGCCTGACATATATCCACGGCTAGCCACGCCCCCCATCATCCAAGCCCCCCCGATCATCCACGACCCCCTGATCATCCAAGCCCCCCCCCCGATCATCCACGCCCCTCAAAATTCTGCCCGGTGATGTTCAGGGATTCACCCGGCTTCCTCAGCTACATCCTTCAGTCCCAGAGACACACACCAGACAGCTTTTCAAACCTAAGGCAAGTCGGTGAGCGCCTGTTGGACACTCCTCAAAGGGCTCTTCCTGACACCCCAGCCCCGCCTTCCTGCTCACCTGAGACCTGGGTCTCAGCCACCTGCCCCCGGGGCCTCTGCAGCGCTCCGGCTCTCTCGCTCTCCTGCTCTCCCACAGGGGTCTCTGCTCAGCTGTCACCTGCTGGGGTGGCTTCAGCCCACCTGACAGTGGGGAGGGCCCTTCATTGTGTGGCTAACTGGCTGGTACTCTGTTTCCCCTCCTGAGCCTGGGTGGGGTACAGGACCAAGTTTCTTCTTGGCTTATGGCTGTATCCCGGGACCTACAGCAGAGGCTGGCATGAAGAGAAGATGCTCAATCAACTTAATTTTAGCATATCTACCAGCAAAAGTAGAATTGTGGAATAAGAAGATATTGGTGGAGCCTCTCATAAGACACCTGACATGAGTGCCCCATGCCATCTTATATGGCGGTAAGACAGCCCACAAACATCACAGGGGGAATTAATGCTCCCAGTAGAGAAAGCCCTTACATTAAGAGCGGACTGTCCAGGACGTGAACAGCAGAGAGTGAACTGGTGAACCAGACCCAACCCCAGGTCTGTGGGTGATCCCCAGGCCCCGCCCCTCCTTGACCACTCACTCATCTCAGAGGAACCCCAGCCCCCAAGGTGTGTTCCGTTCTGTGGCCCTGTCCCATCACAATGCCTTCCTTGAGCCAGGACTTCTGGAAAGAATGGTCCCACTCCCTGGTTGGCTTGCCTGGGTCAGCCAGGCAGAGACAGGCCCAGGAAGGGACGCACAGGAATGGGCAGCTGCAAAGGCCTGGGGACAGGGCAGCAAACAGAGACCCCAGGGAAATAATAGGTTAAGGAGCATGAAATTAACTTCTCTGCCTGTCCCGCTTACACCCCTGAGTGGGCCAAGTGCCAGGCCGGGCAGGTTCCAGGGGATCCTCAGTGAGGCCCATTCTCAGGGGTCAAAAGGGGCTTGGGGAAGTGGGAGGGCCTTAGAGCTGTGTGCGCCCCGGGCAGAGAACAGCTTGTAGGAGACAAGGCTCGGTTCTGGCCAGGGATGTCCACAAATGGGGTGTCGTCCAGGGCAGGCTGAGTGGGGACTTGGGGGGCAGTGGGAAGGCGAGTAGAGCAGGAAAAAGTGTGGGCTCCACCCCGAGGTGCCCACACTCTGGGACGATGCTCAGGTGGAGAGGACACCTGTCTGTCTGTCTGTCTGCCCATCTGTCTGCTGACCATCCATCCCCAACCAGGCAGAGGCCTGAAGAGGACAAGAGTGAAGCCGACCCGCGATCAGGGGACGCTTTAGGCACAGGGCTAAAAGAAGAATCTTAGCTGGAGCCTTTCTGTTTCCTGTGCCCTATTGGAAACCAGCTGCAATGCTTTTTTTAAAGCCCCATTCCAGCTGACCTTTTGAATCCAAGGATTTGTATTTCAATGTAAAATCTGCATTTTGACTCTGATGAGACTCAATTTTCTGTCCTCGGTTGTTCTCAGACAAACCAATTATTTGGGGGGCCTGTAAATTTGCTCAAGATCAAAGACAGGGCCACATGTGTCCAGAAAATGACAGCCCAGAGGCAGCCCTCCACAGAGACTGGAGAAGGCAGAAGGATACCTCGCAGTGGCTCTGGTCTCGGGACGGATACCTCGCAGGGAGCCAACCCTGGCCTGCTGGGGACGCCCACAGTTACAAAGGCCTGAGGACAGGGCGGGAAACAGAGGCCCCAGAAAGCAAGTGATCTTTGCTCTCATAAGGGCAGTGATGAAAATAAATATTCATTAAGAGAAAAATGGAAGGAAGGAAGGAGAGAGGGAGAGAGAGAAGACGGAGAAGGGAGGAGAGAGGAAGGACTCAGACGGACGAGTGCAGAGCCGCTGAATTATAACGCAAAGATTATTTTAATTTTGCAGACACAAGGAAACGTAAGAAAGGAAGAAGGGAGGGAGAAGACAGGAATGAGTGAGAGAGGGCAGGATGGAGAAGGGAGTGGGTGTCATGTGATCTGCTGGCTACACAGCACAGGCCGGAGTAGTTGACAGCGCCAGCAAGCGGGTGGAACATTATTTGGGGGACGTTGCCTTGCAGGAGGTCCATTTCCAGCACAGGAAGGGAAGGGCGTAATCGATGCTGCTCTGTCAGCGCCCGGTCCAGTCTGGACAGCATGTCCGTGACCTGGCCAGGTGCTAGGGTCAGGCCCCTCTCCTGCAGGAGAGGCATCCGGCATGACTGGAGCGGCGGCCAGCTCCCCAGGTGCGCTCTGGGCTAAAGAGGAATCATCTCCCCAGTGGGACATGCAGGGCAGGGAGGGGAGCCCCATGTCTCGAGTGCTGAGCACACACGGGGCTGGCGAAGGTTCTGGGTCCAGAGCTGAGGAGCAAGCCCCAGGGAGCCGGTGCAGGATCCAGGTCTCGTCTGTCCCCGACTACAGGAAACACGGACGGCGCTGATTCTGGAGGTTTTGCTTCCTAACGTCCCAGCAGGAGTGGGTGGGCGGACTTCTGTGCTGACCTGACCAGCCACGAGATGCCCAGATGTGTGTTAAACAGTATTTCTGGGCATGTCTATGAGGCCATGTCTGGAGGAGGTGAGCATCTGAGGGTCGTCGGTGCACGGCGTGGGTGACCTTGTCCCGCCGTCGCCGGGTGCCCATGGACAACCAGACTGTGGAAGGAGCGAGGATTTGCCCTCTGCGGCTTTCCCTGCCCGGAGTTGGGGCTACAGCATAAGCTTTCCTGGCCCTCTGTGCTCAGGCCTGGACCGGCGATTACTCACAGCCTTCCCGGCCTCCAGCTGGTGGCCAGTGACAGCGTGGGGCGTCCCTATCTCTGTGCCACGAGATGGCCCAGCTCGCTTGGGCATGCTCTTTCTCTCCCCCAACCCCCTGAGACCTGAGGAGGGACTATGGGGACAAGGACGGGTCCTCTCTGAAAGACAGCCTGGTGCCACCGCCGCGTGGCCACTCCCACACCCACCGCCCTGTCGCCTCTCAGGAAACAACAAGGAGCCTGAGAACTCGGGACCTGGGAGCACTTGGAGTTATCTTCCCCCTTCATTGACCGCTGGGGCCCAGAGAGGTTAAGGACTTCACCAGCAGGTCACTGCAGAGTGGGTGCCCCCTGCACCCCGTTTCTCTAGAGCACAGTGACTGACATCCTCCCAAACGTCTGCTTGGCTCCTGTGACCTGGGAAGCGGTGGAGACCTGAGCAGGCAAGAGTCTGTTACCACTGACCCCAAGGGGAACGTCCTCCCCAAAATGCCACTTAAAATCCTGTTTTCAGAAGACATTCCTTTTCCTCTCAGAAAGGAAACAATTTTCGAAGCATAGAATCCCTTTGAAATAAGTGATGGTCATCACTGCTCACTCTAGTTTTTTTTTTTTTTTTTTTTAAAAAAAGAAGGATTTGCAGGGCAGGGGGTGAGCGCACCCCATCTCACCTGGACAGGGTGCCTGCAAGCCCACAGTTGCAGTCCAGGGAGGCCCCGGGTCCCCAGCCTGGCCCCCTGACCTTTGGACAGTCCCCTGAGGACCAGATCTCTCACCCCCTTGACCCAGAGAAGGGGGCTAGATCAGAGAGGGGTGAAGGAAGTGTGCAAGGTCAGGGCCGGCACCCCCTTCGAGCTGTGCCCACGGGCCCCTGATGCCCCCTGATGCCGCTGGGGCTGCTCCTTCTACAGTCCCGATCCTGCGGTTCGGCTAAGCCTGCCCCTCACCCCCAGTCCTCTGTCTGCCAGGACAGGGCCCCAGACGCAACCCAGCCAAACTGGGCCATCACCCTGGACAGCGACTGGTCAGTGGATGGGTTTGCAGCCTGAGCCCAGCCAGTGAGGTGTCAGGCTAGTTCTTGGCGCCTGGGAAGCCGCTGAGCCGGAGGCCGGCCGTGCGAGGTGCCATCTCTGCTGCCTGAGAAAGGAGCCCGGGGCAGCAGGGAGAGCCGAGAGGTGGGGTATGGGGTTCCGAGGACATCCTGGGGCGCACCCTGCCTGCACTCGAGTCTGTCTCCACCACTCCCTTCCCCTTCCTTCAGCTTCACTTGGCTTCCGCACAACCCACAGAGCCTGGCGAACGGCCCCTCCCGCTCAGGCAGGGCCTTCGGATCCAGGGCGGGGCTGCAAGATCACTGAGGAGGGTGAAGGAGGTGGGGCCCACCCCGGACTGTCCCCTGCTGCACATACACAGATCTGCTGGGCAGACTTGGCCTCTCCCCAAGACCAAAGGTGGGGGGCTGTAGGTGGGCGGCAGCCCTGGAGCCGCTGTTCCCACTGCAGGAGAAGAAAAGGGGTGACCACAGAGGGATAGGAGGCCTAGGAGCAGGGAAGTCCCCCCACATGCTTAAATGCAGGGCTGGGGTCCTGGTGTGTGACGTGAAACGAGAGCCCTGTTCAGCTGGCGCAGCAGAAACCATTTGGGTAAAAATTAGAGACAATAAAAGTCGGTAATGTGATTCTTAACTGTTGCTCTAGGCCTGCAGGGCAGTTCAGGAAAGTAAATTAGGGGCTGTGTGCGGAGCTGAGCAGCTCCCTCTCGGGACTCCAGGGGTCTCCCAGGAGGGCTGTGGGCAGCGCCTGCCCCTCCCTGCAGGTCCCAGGCCAGCCCCTCCAGTGACCGAGACTTGGCCCTGCCTTGCCGGGGAGACGTGCTGCGTGGGGGTGCCCTGCTGGCTGAGGGGCCTGGAGGCCCCTCCCAGGCCCCAGCCCCATGCTCCTTGCTGCCCCTCGACTTGTGCAGGGCCGGGGGAGAGGGGGGCTGGGGGGGCAGGGGCAGGTTGGGGGGTAGGTGCTTCCCCCCAGGAGCCCAGGAGCACCGCCCCCTGCTATCAGGAGCAGCTGCACACCCCAGGGAGGAAAGGTGCCCCCCGTGGGCATCAAGGGATCCAGTGGCGGGAGGGTGGGGTGAGGCTGTGAGCATGAGCCCGTGGGATCTAAGGGGCCCCTTTCTGCCAGATCTCTCCTGGGTCCCTTTTGTTCCAACAGCACAGGCCCCTTCAGCCGAAGCCCAGTGCACTATGATCTCTCTGCCACCCCCCCACACACACACGCACGCACGCACACACTCACAGTCTCTCCTGGGGACTCTGGTCCTGCCCGGTGGCCTCTGGCCCCAGCCACGCCAGGCCAGAGCGACAGGCCAGAAACTGGTCCCATCTCAGCTTCAGGATGACGCGCCCCAAAGCTAGGGGTTTCCCGGTTTTGTGCCTGGGGGCAGCGTGCTGCAGATTGCCTGGATGAGGCAGGGAAAGGTCACCTCACCCTGCCTGCCCTGGGCATTTTGGCTACTGAGGCCGCATGCTCCTGCCTGGAGGTGCCTGGGGGAGGTGCCCACCCTGAGAGCCCACTGGCCCAAGCCTGGTCCAGACTTCACCTGCACAAGGAGCTGTTCCCCTAGGCCAGCTACAGCCATCCTCCAGGCTGCCAGAGGGGCCCACCACAGAGACCTCTGGGTCCCTTCCAGAAATGTTGAGGCAGGTAGGAGATACACTTCTCACCTGCTTGAAGCCCTGGACCTCCATTTCTCCGTTCCTTCAACCATTACCCATTCTTCGCCTGCCATGTGCCAGGGACAGAGCTGGATGGCCCAGAGCCGGGGCTGAGAAAAGCCAGGCATGGCCATGGCACCTGCTGGCTGTGCCCTGAGACCCAGAGCAGGGTCTCCCGCCTCCAGCCCTGCTGAATTCTTGGCCAAAGGAGTCTCTGCTGTGGGGCCTCCCCGTGCACAGTGAGGTGTTTAGCAGCAGCCCTGGCCTCTGCCCAAGAGCTACAGGTAGTGACCCCAGGCTGTGACTACCCCAAATAGCTACAGGCATTGCCAAATGTCCCCCTCCCCCAGTGGCGAAACACCCTCATTAAGAACCACAAAGGAAACCCCTTGTGGGTGTGAGCAGAGGGTCCAGGGAAGCTTCCCATTGTGATGAGCATCACAGAAGCTTCTCCAAGGTGGGCCCTGTGAGCAGGAGGAATAGACCCACAAGCAGAGGCAGCGTGGGAAGCCAGGGGCCTGGCCTCTGCCATCCAGGACAGTCGTCTTGGCAGGGAGCCTCTTTCCCAGTTGACGTTTTACTGGGATCTGAGGCAGAGACAGGGAGAGCTATCTCAAGGTCATCTGGTCTGGAGGTCTGACCTTGAATCCAGCACTCTACTCCTCTGTCCTGTTTCTCCCCCACTCCCTCCTTCCTTCCCCCTTCTCTCTGACTCTCCTCCCTTCCCTTGTTTTTCCCCTCTGGCCCCACATGTTCAGAGGGATTCTGTCATGACCTTGGGGAGACCTTGAAGTGAGGGCAGAGCCCACGCCTGGCACAGAGCCCAGCACATAGTGGGTATTCACGAAATGCTGCACGTTCCACCATGCTCCTGCACCACCCCACCACCCGGCCCAGCAGGCTGGGGACCAGGTGGCTGCCTGTGTGACAGGGTATTGTATAACCTCCTGCCCTTGATTGGTAACATGAAGGAGAAAATCAGACATACGCTGAAAACCCACTCGGAGGGACACAGAGCAAATCCACAGCTTGGAGTCACCATCTCTTGGCAAACGCCAGCAGTTCAGCCTCTCCCAAGGAGACTGTAATTGAGAGCAGCACTAGGTTATCTGTGGCTGCACATCCAAAAAAAAAAAAAAAAAGCAAGAAAAATAAAAATTAAAAAAATCTGAATTGCTTAGCATCTGAATTGCTTCCCGAAGACACAGAATTTAAACATGATTAATTTTTAGGCTTTTTTGTGAATAAGGGCTGATTAAATGTTTATATTTTCCATCATTTTGCTGAAAGCGTGACTACATTATGCCAGCAGAACTGCACTAACTAAATAATATTTCTGTTACTGTTATTACATTGATTCTGCAACATTGGGAAACAAGATCTCTGCTATCATTATATCAATCCAAATATGGCATTAGGAGCAGCGTGGGGACAGAACGCCTGCCTTCTTCCTCGTCCCTGTACCTGGAGATTGGATTTTCAGCACCTGAGGAGAGGAACCCAGGGCGGGGAGAGGGGTGAGGGGGAGGTGGGCGCCTTCCAGAGGCGTTTTAGAAGACGCGCTGTCCATAAAGGCGGTTGGCTCAAAGCGCCCG
>NW_004567140.1:8297204-8325225 GCF_000260355.1 Condylura cristata
TGCTGCCCACATTACCACGCAGAGCACTACAGGGGACCCAGGCTGGGTGGGATGTTCATGGGGGTCTGGGCTGGGGGTGCCTAGGGGCAGGAGACTAGGCGGCCAGGGAGCTGCCCAACCTGGAGGGGGCGGGGAGGGGCAGAGGTTGGGTGATTTTTAATCTCTTAGAATTGGAAAAACACTAATAACTGTATTTTTTTTTTTTAGCGTAAAAGGCAAAGAACATTCGTCTGACTCTCTCCCCTCCTTAACCTCTTTTGACAGGTATATGATAATAGGAAATTTTTATGACTACAAAGGTCAGGGATGAAAATTCACAACTCTCTCCACACACATGTGTGGCATGAATATAAAGATTGAAGGAAAAACAGGTGCAGACTCTCCTGGGGCTTCTGTGGGTTACCCGCCACCCCACTTTACACACTTACACAGACATGTATCTGTGTGCATATATGCACACACAGGACACATGTATGGCATGACTTGGATTTAAGCAGAGAGTGGGCATCATGGCTCGGAAGGAGGGCATCTGTTTCATCACTTGCTGTGCACAACACTGCCCAGTCCCCCACTCAACCAACAAAATTGCCTAAAACAATAAAGGATAATTTAGGTCAATGGGTTGCAAGATGGCAGAGATTCAGATTTTCTTCATGGGAAAATTCTGGCTACAGGACACCACCCTCCCAGGGCTGGAAAGCCGCTGGGTTTTCCTGAGAAAGCTGGGTCCTGATGCCATTTTCTCTTTTAAGCACCCCGTGTCCTCCTGTACAGCAGGGGGCGCTGTTTCTGGGGAAAACCTTAGCCCCTAAGAAGGGTCTTTCATGAGCTCCAAATCCACCTCAAGATAGATGTTGATTTTATTAGATATAAAACAAACCTGGTGCCCAGAAAGGTCAAGATCACACAGCAAGGACTCACGTCACCCCTACTTAAGGCTGTCTCATACTGCAGAGCTGGGGGACTGGATAACAGGCAAGGATAAGCCTGAGGGCCCAGCAGGGGTCTGACCCGTGAAAGCAGCCAGTGCACAGTAGTGAGCCTTCGGCCCTGATTGGACCACTGACCTAATCTCTGAGCTCAGAACCCCAGTTTCCTCATTCCCGCTCCTCTCGCTTCTCAACCCTGATTTTCTGATTATGTCATAACCTGGCTAGACTAGCAGTGGCCTGTTATGACAGCAGTGGTAATGATGATCTAACACTTGCTGGGCACACACTCACCAACCTACCTGCAAAGCGCTTTCTCTGCCTGTCGCCATCAATGCTCCAATGCACCTTGCAGGCAAGGACCTGAGACCGGACACAGGAGAACCTGCCGAGGGTCACAGCCAGCACATGGGCAGAGCCCGGGAGCCTGCCCAGCTAGAGAATCCCACACCGCCTGGCCAGGGTCCTCTGGACCCCCTTTTCACCTGTTTGGGGAGCCCAAACAATGGCTCAAACATCACAGAAAACAGTACATTGGCTGAGGTTTGGATAGGAATCCAGCCCTTCTTGCTCCTGCAAGGATTCAGATCTCATTTTCGTCATCTGGGAGATGGAGGAGGAGAGGAGATGGTTGGAGACAAAGCAGACCTGAACCACCTCAGAGGTTGTCATGATGAATTCCCCAAATATACCACCTGCTCTCTTAGGTTGGTGATTAAGAATGGGGAAGCAGGGAGGCGGAGCTGGAGCCTAGGTGAGGCTCTCTCTGCACTGCCCAAGACCACCTCCTCCAGGAAGTCCTCCTTGACTGCCACTGGCCTTCTGTTCTCTCCCTTCTGATCTGCCTATCTGTCGACCCTATGTCCACCATGAGTTTGCAGCTAAGTGTTCCATTTCCTTGCTAGTGAGGAACTCCTGAACAGCCGTCAATGTCAAAGCCAGCAGCACAGCACATGTGCACTCACTTTTCGCTTGTGGTTGCTAAGCTGGCATTTATCTTAAACACAGAACAAACATTTGCTCACAAACAGGCCACCCAGACTTGGGGTTCTCCATGACCCAAGGTCACTTTCTGCCATGCATCCCTGTTTCCTGTCTGTATTGTCCCCAGCATGAGGGTCCCTGCAAGGGGCATTGGGAGCTGCCGACCTACCTGGGTTACGACCCCTCTGGCTTGTCACAGAGCCCGCCCAGCCCCAGGCTACGACTCTGTGGATGTGAGTCACGACTAGGACTCCTGGCAGCCTCCTGTGTGCACACGGATGTGTCTGACTGCTGTGTGCACAGATATGTACTGGGAGCACATCTCTGTGTGCACCTGCATGCCTGTGACAGTGCACAGGTGCCAGTGTGGCTGTGTGAGGGTGCGTTTGCCTCCTGTGAGTCTGAGCTGTGCGGATGAGCATGTGTGTACATCTATGTCACTGTGCCGTGCACGTGTGTGTATGTATGTTGTGTGTATGTATGCTGTGTGTGTGCAGGTGTGTGTTTATGCATGCATGTTGTGTACATGTGGTGTGTGGTATGTGAGTGCATCTCTGTTGTGTGTGCATGTGTTGCATGTGCACTGTGTTGTGTGCTCGTGAGTTCATGTGTGTTATGTGTGCAGTGTGTGGTATGCACACGTGTGTTGTGTGTGCTGTGTGCGCATATGTGTGCTTGCTGTGTGTGCCATGTGTGTTATGTGCATTGTGTGTGCATGTGTGTGCCGTGTGTGCAGTGTGTGTTGTGTGTTGCGTGCATTGTGTGTGTGTGTGCGTGCACACCCGCGCTCGTGTGCTCTGCCGGTGGATGTGCCTGCCTGTGGATTGTGGGCAGCCAGGCCCGTAGAGTAAACCCACATGTGTGCTGGCATCTGTGCAGAGTGTGGGGCCTGGAGCATGTGCGGTGGCACCCACAGGGGGCAGGGATGGCTATTTTGAGGCCCCAAGTCATCACCGAAAAAAAAATGAGGAACAAAGTCACCCACTGGGTTTTCACATGAACGCCAGAGACCTTTTCAGAGGAAAGAGGAAAACATTTCCAGCCTGGATGAAGCCAGTTAGGCCAGGGGGAGAAGCCTGGCCTCCCTGGTGGCCTAAGGGTTAACCTCAGCACTTCACTGCCACAGCCTGAGTTCAGTCCCCAGCCAGGGAGTGACCCCCAGGGCGCAGCAGACCTCTCCGGTCTCCCCTCCTCCCCTCCGCAGTGTGTTTCAGTCCATCTGCCTGTTCTGCTCCCCGCTCTGTCTCTGGTGAGTCCTCTCACCCTGGCACCTCTGGCCTGCACCCCAGTTCTTCTATACACAAATTAAAAAGAAAAGAAACTATCCAAAAAAAAAAGAGGCAGCAGAATAACCAAGAGGCCAGGAAAGACTGGCTCTGAACACCGCCGTGTGGCTTCTCCACCTTGTCCTTAGCCCTCTGACCTTGGGTTCCTTTATCCAGAAAATGGGCACCATGCAGGCAGCTGCTCGGCGGCCGTGTAGGAGTCCCTCTTCCCGTAAGCCGCCTAGGGCAGCATCCGGCTCTTGGCCAGCCCTCAGAGGAGCCGGCGAGCATCATTTTTCTCATTACCTGTGCCGCCTTCCCGCCTCCCGTGGTGGCCGCAGGGGCCACACGCATCCCGAGCCAAAGCCCACGGGGTCCCACGCCTGGGCCAGCTGCCTAGCGGGGAGGCCCAGTGAAGAATGGAGCTGGGGCGCACCTGGCGCACAGAGCAGGGCGTGCTGTGAGAGGTGACTGATGGGAAGCATCCTCCTGTCTGCGGCTCTCTCTCAACTTGTCACGGTGTTTTTAAATTGCTACTTCGTGTCCTTTTGAGTAGCGACAAATGAAAACTTTAAAGTATTAGCATGAGTTTTAGTGTTCATCTTTATATTGTGCCATGAGAGTTCTAAATCCAAAGATAAGAGCCTTTATCTCATATGCAAAGTCACCCAAACTACACAATTTGCATTTTGTAACTCGAGCATCCGTGCGCATTTCATTCAGGGTAGGGGATCATGCACGGAGCTAACTCCGTGGTTTCTTTCCACTGCCTGATACTCCACCTTCCGCCACGCGCTCTACCTTCAGTTACTGGTGATCTAGGTATTAATATTTCAAAGGGGGGCCCTCCCTGGTGGCACAACAGGTTGAAACACAGCACTAGGAGTAAGCCACAGCTGCCTCAACATAGGTTCGATCCCAAGCCAGGAAGCTGAAGGTGCGGCAGACCTCTCCTGTCTTACCTGCTGCTCCCTTCAGCAGTCAGTGCACAGCGTCCACCTGCCTGTTCTGCTCCCCACTTTCTCTCTGGTGGATCCTCTCACCGCCCCTGCACCTCTGGCCTGTACCCCAGCCCTGTATGCATAAATAAATCAATCCTTTTTTAAAAAAAAAAGATTTCAAAGGGGCTGCCCTGGTGGCGCAAAGGTTAGTTTCAGCACTAGAAGCTATCTGCAGCCACTGCAGCATAAGTTCAATCCCCAGCCAGGGAGTGGAACCACATGGTGTGACAGTCCTTCCCTATCATGCCCACTGCTACCCTCAGCTATAAATTTCAGTTGCCCTGCCTGTTCTGCTCCCCACTCTGTCTCTGGTGAATCCTCTCAACCCCCTGCACCTCTGGCCTGTCCCCCAGCCCTGTATGAATAAATAAATAAAATAAACCTTGGGAGGGAAATTAAAAAGATTTCAAGGGGATAAGAGCAGCATGTTAAACCAAGTCTGGACTCTTGTGAACATGAACCTTTTGTGACTCCCGGGCCACATGGCCACATGGCTGCCTGCCTGACGGTGGCCTCGCTGCTTCACCCACTGAGGCTCCAGACACCACCCCAGCCCCCTTAATACTAAGGACAGGATCCCTGTGGCTAGCCAGTAAAACTGGCTCTTTCCTACAACCTGAGCAGTGGGGCCTCAGCTAGTGGGCCTGCCAGGCACCCCCTCCGCACCCCAAGAACGTGCATGCAGAGGTGCCCGGGCAGGCTGCCCGCTCTCCTATTCCAGCACATGCAGGCTGCAGCCACATTGCACTAGAAGTGACAGCAGTGGCCGAGCCCTGCCTGAGGCCAGAGCATGTTGGGGGACAGCCCGGCCCCACGCCCCCCTGCACTGCAGGCCTTCCCCCCTGCGTGGGGACCCGGCCCACTGAAGGGACACCGGGTGCGGAGACCACTGAGCTCAGGTCAGCAGGTCTGGGCAGGGAGCAATTTTCCCTTTTCATGTTTGCTGCCTGGATCATGGAGTGAACCAAGAAGGTGAGAGGTAAATGAGCCAATCAGCTCATTAGTTAGTTATTCAGGTTGAAAGTAGAAAATGAGATGATTGGTGCTAAATGGCCCATTTAGTCACTTAGGGTTGAAAATGGTCCAATCAGGCTTCTGGGGTGGGGGACCCTGAAAGAGGACAGGCGGCAGGAGCCAGCCTGGGGCATTTCGTCCCTGGCCTCCCAGGAGGGGACAAATAAGAATAGCGAGCAGCCGACCTCCGAGGAAAGAGGCCGAAGACCTGCCCAGAGACCTGGCCACGGCACCCGCCGCCGGCCCGTCCTAGAGACCTCGCTAGTGCCTCAAAGAGCTGTTGAGCTGTTGTTCACTCCAGTAGCTCAGAAGGAGCTGTTAGTACTGGGGTGTGTGGTACAGGCTCCTGTTGACCTCTGGTGACTGGCATTGTGTGTGCAGTCACCTTTGACAGCTGTCCACCGCTCTGATCATCCGGCGCTGTCTCCGATTGCTGTGACCTCTGCTGCTGTCCAGTCCAGCACCTGGCACCGTCCAGTCTGGCCTTCAGGCTGTGTCTGTGGCTGCTGTGGTGTCATCTCAGTGCGCCCCCACCCCGTGAGCACCTCCAGCTGTCACTGTGGTTGGGTCCTGGCTGCTGCTCGCAGGTGCTCTACAACCCTGGGCCCTCACTGGTGGGACAGCACCACCTTGCACAGGCAGCCTTTTGTTGGGACTTCTGGACTCTGTGGACACTATCCGGAGTGGGGGTGCCGGTCACTTGTGGCCTTAGAAACTTATTTCCATTTGTTAAATAAAACCCATTGTTGCTTCCTGACGCTGAGTAGTCTTGCAATAGGCACACGGGTGAGAACCCAC
Organism: Condylura cristata; assembly: GCF_000260355.1. Classification (NCBI taxonomy): domain Eukaryota; kingdom Metazoa; phylum Chordata; class Mammalia; order Eulipotyphla; family Talpidae; genus Condylura; species Condylura cristata. The sequence continues at coordinate 8,303,196 of NW_004567140.1, forward strand.
GCCCGTGACCTGTTCTCCGCCTTGGCACGGTCCTGTGACCCTCTAGACCACCCCTGTAGCCCTGTTTCAGGACCCAGGTGATAAGCCCGGCCAGAGCGCTCGGCCAGATGTCTCCCGCAAACTCAGCACACCAGCCAGTCCCACCTGTGCTAACTCCACCGCGCTCACCACAGCACTAATTAAAATCCCTCCCATAAAAGTCGCTACTCCCAGATGCTCTGTAAACACTAAATGTGCTGCAGGGTGTCCCCATTAGGGCGCTCCTGGGTGTGTTTATGGAGCTGCCTAGAAGTGGATTAGGTGATGGCGGGCCCGGGGTCACCGCCTCGGTTCAGCTCAGGGTTGGGCTGGAGCCTGGCGAAGGCTGAAGGTGAGTCCCGCTGCCCCCAAGCCCAGTGGCAGGGCCCTGGGACTGCAGGGCTCAGGACTGTACGTGGGCAGAATTCATCCGCTCTGGCCCAGTTCGTGGAGGCTGGCAGTGGGGTCTGGGGTCTGACCCGCAGGGACATCCATAGTGCCCACTGTGCAGGGTGCCCCCCCCCATGTGCCTACTGGGCACAAATCCTGGGCACCGGAAGATGCTCCAGGCTGAGCACAAATGCACAGCACATCATCAACTCCTCACCACACCCCAAAAGAAAAGATACTGTCTAATATCTGGAGCAGGAGACTGAGGCACAGCTGAGTAAGTGGAGGGAGGCGGTGGAGCTCACACCCACACTCCTTGCACCCTGTCGGAGGCTGCCCCCTGGCCTGAGTCCAGCAGCAGCCTACTGCCCACGGGCCTGGACCCTGCCAGGACTGGGGGTCTCGAGAGAGCCACCTGTGACCGGCCTCCCACCTCCTCCACCAGCGAGAACACTTAAAAATAGCTGAATCCATTTCTTTTCCATCAACAACAAAACAATTAATTTCTCTCAGTAGATTGTTTCTGTGAGGAGCAATAAGGTGCCTCCCCGGGAGGCATCATCATCCTGAAAGCTTCAGTCTGGGACAGGGTTGGGGGTTCACCTCTGGATGGAGCCTCTGCCAGATGTCCAGCCTGGCCCAGCTTTGTCCCGCTCTGTCCCTGCTGTCGCCAGGTCCGGCTGGGCTGTGTACCCCGGGAAGGGCATCCCTGGGGAGGCCAGCCGGGGGAGGCACATCCCGCAGCACCCCCACAGCACATGCAGTTACAGTCTTGGGAAACAGCCATTCCCATAAAATGCCAAGCGGCCCAGCTGTCCACAGCCGGTTCAAGCTTCCTGGAGGATTCAGTCGGAGGAATCCATAAACAGGCCGGGTGGAGGAAGGGTGGTTAACGAGGCGTCTGCCTGCCTGCCCAGGTGGAGGCTGGCCGAGACCCCACCTGCTCCCCAGGAGGAGGAAGGGAGCGTGTCATGCTCCCCGGTAAAACCATGTCCCCCAGAACTGCCCCCCCCCAAGAAGCAGAGGCCTGCAGGACATGCGGGGACAGACTGTCACCTACCAGCTTCTCCCTGGGACCAGAGTCTGCCCCAGGCGACTCCCCAGGCCTTGGGATGGGAATGATTCTGCTGGGCTCGTATGGGCAGTAGATTGAGCAGACCGGCAGAATCCTTCTGCCTGGCTAAGGAGGACAGGCCACGTTTGCGATGGGCCTTCCAGAAGCCACGGAAGCAGAGGCTCCTCTCCATGAGGCGATGAGCCTGGACTAGGTCAGGGCGGGGTCTCCAGCCTGATAATCAGGCAGGAAGAGGCCTGATATCTATGCAGACATGAGATCCGTTGGTCAAACACAAGCGCCTCATAAATGAAATGGCAGGAAGCCAGCGCTGCCAGCAGCCGGCCTGACCCCGCCTGTGGGCTTCACGTGTGGGCTGCTGGCTGTGAGGGGAGCCGGCCCTGGGAGACACCCCTGCAGGTCGTCCTACTGGGGACCCTCGTGGAAGGAAAAAGTGGAGGCCCCGAGGACAGTGGGAGGACACCGGGAAGGCCGGGCGGATGGAACAAACTGTGACCAGTGTTGCTTCTGGCACTCTCCTCCTCGGTCGCAAAAGTACGCTCCTCGTGATGGGAACAGAACACAAGTGTGAGTGTCCCCAGGACTCGCCACCACCCAGAGGGCAGAAATAGCTCATAAATACGGCCTTTGGCTTGGAGGCAACACACTCCGTGTTAACACCATCATGGCAGAAGCAATACTGCCATTAACTTCCCCAGTAGCTAGCTGATACCGACTCACCAGAGCAGGCGAGCTCTATAAAGAAGGTGTTCCTCGAACTGCCTGAGAGGGCGCTCTCTGGCCCAGACGGCCACCCAGCAGGAGAAATGGCGGGGGGCGGGGGAGGGGGTGCCCCAGGTGACTCCCACGGAAGGCCATCTTTGGGGACCCCCACAGGAAGCTCGTCAGGGTCCCGGAACCTGGCATGAGGAAAACTATCATAATAAAATGAAACCCACAGTCTGGCAAGAAAAGATTTGATTTTGTACATAATTAATAATGCCTTATCCCCCCCTTTTTCTTTATTACAGAAGAAAATAAGTTATTGATTTCAGCCACAAAGATAACTATTTGCATAACATAGCTGATTATGTGCTGTAATGGTCCAGATGGAATTCATTTGCTTGAACTGTATTATATAATTTTCTTAAACAGGTAAAGATTTCGTATCCAGAAATACTTCACAGTGGCATAGTGAAGCCCCTGATCTCATCGCAACCAGCTTAAACGACACATCTTGAAGCCCCCAACCTGCGTGGTCAGAAACGAGTTGTGTCTAAAATCATTTCCACGAGAGGACGGAGGTTCTTGTCAACCGTGGGGAGACGGACCAGGAGGTGGGTGGGGCCGTCTCTTACTCAGCACACACCTGAGTCATGCGCCCTTGCCTGCGTCGCGTGGCCTAATTATTCCGGAAGGCCAGTTTCCCAGGTCAGGCGTATTCATTTTTAGCCTCGATCGCCTCATTTCTGTCTCCTAGCACGGGACACACAGCAGCGTGCAGCCTGCTGGGCCTCCGAGCCAGAGTTCCAGTGGACAGGTCCTGTCTCCCTGTCTCAGGATGAGGGAGAAAGACAGTCAAGAGGGTCTTGCCAAGCAGCGCCCTGTCTAGGTCAGTCATGTTCAATGCTTGCACCGTGAGAGGCCGGCTGGGTGGTTTCTATGATGGCCCAAGTAGCCCGCTGTCTCCCCCTGCCCCCAGGGTGTCTGGAGACACAGAACCTCCGTCCTCTCGTGGAAATGATTTTAGACGCAACTCGTTTCTGACCACGCAGGTTGGGGGCTTCAAGATGTGTCGTTTAAGCTGGTTGCGATGAGATCAGGGGCTTCACTATGCCACTGTGAAGTATTTCTGGATACGAAATCTTTACCTGTTTAAGAAAATTATATAATACAGTTCAAGCACTAAGACTGGGTGCAACTGGGGTGGCATGGAGAAGTGTGTTTATTGCACTGTTTGCTTTGCAGCATCTCCTACTAGCCTATGAATGGAAACGTGGCTTTAAGGATAGGGAGACAGATGAGCAGTCTGTTTTGATCAGACCTTGTAAATGCTGGATTACTACCCCTCCATTTACATAACTATCAGTGTCGTCATTTATACATATACGCAGTGTGTAAATATATACACTTATTTATACTTACTTATGGGGCGCCCATGATGTTATTGAACTTGCTTATCCTGGAAGCTCGGCTCTCCCGCTGGAGCAATCCTGCAGCGGGAATACGCCCTTGAAGCTGTCTTGTGCGACTCCCCCCCCTTACAGAAGAGGGGCCAGGCCCGACAGCGCCTTTGCTCCAAGTCCAGAGCAGTGAGAAACTCCAGAGAGTTACAGTCTCCTGGAGCCTGGGAAATTTCTCTTCAAATGAGCCTTGACTAACCTGTGGGTCCCACCTACCTGTGGGTCCCTCCTACCCCTACTCTGCACCCTGAAGATTGATTGATTTCACAGAATTGGGAAGTTTGGCTTCAGCTTTGCCAAGTCTAGAGCCCCAGCTGAGGCCCGTCCCTGAGGATTGCAGGTGGAATCACTGTACAGTCCGGAGCCCAGATGGGAGCAGCAGGGAGGAGGTGGGATGGGAGGGAGCACTCCAGCTTGGCCTCAGCCAGCCCGGTAGCTCGGGGTCTAGCCCAAGTCCACCACCGACATTGTGTCCCTTTGCACATCCTTCTGGACACATCTAGAAGGCGGGGCCGGGAGCCTAGGCCACTGCTTTACTGAGAACAAATTAAGACATTTTCCCTAGCGATGAGCTCTTCAGCGGATGCTCAGAAAAAGCAATCTGTGTTTGCACCGGCCCCTCCATGGCCTGGGCCTCCGCTGGGAGCCGGGAGGGTGCATGGCTCCTCGGTGCTCCTTGGAGGCCGGAAAGCAGGCATCTGCACCCCCAGTGAGGTGGGGCCCTCCCAGTGCACATAGCGGGGTTCCTCCATCCTTGGAGAACAAAAAGGAAAACAAAACAGGGGCTTAATAAAAAGAGATCTTTTTATTAAAAAGCCATGAGTACAACTGCATTCATTCAACCTTAGAAATGCTGTGATGGCTTTTCAGCGTGGCAATATATTTAGATGGGAAGATGTCATTAATATACACAGCAGAAAAAAACTATTAAACTAACACAATTTAAAACTGAGCAAACCCGAGTGTTTGATTAAAGTTTTTACACATTCTGTGCACTTGAGCAGCTAACATAGAACCTTAATATTTTTGTTGATTTTTAATTTGCTCAAGGTGTGACATCTGCAATGTTAAAATTTCACTAATTTGTACCTGAAATTGGGATTTCAGATCCACCAGGAGGATTTTCACTCGGATTTTTTTCAACTGTCTTTAGACTTTCCAGAGAAGTCTAAACACACAGTAACTCAACTTAATGTCAGCCCTGTGAGAGGCAATCTCCTCTTTCCCCTGCTGTAATGCAGCGCTCAATTTGTTGGAGTTGAGTTGAATGTAAATACATATGGTGAATATTAACTTTGAAATCCGGCCTAATTCCATATATGTTTTAATGCCTGCATATTTTTCCAGGAGGTTTTTAATTTTGAAAACTCCCCAGCGCCACGGGTCACGTACCACCTTGTGTCTCCCCAAATGGGCGGGGTCACTTTTCCATCATCGATAAAGATGGAACGTCTCTCCCCCAAATGCACACAGCCCCTCAGCCGCAGGCCCGGAATGCTGCCCCCACTCTGGCCAGCCGGGGCCTCCCCCTGCCGGGAAAGCAAGGGCCCTTCAGCCCCGCTCTGTCTTCCCAGAGACTGTGCCGGCTCGCCCTGGCCTCTCCAGGGCCATCATCTGGGACCAAATCTGGGCACACGCTCCTCATCCCGCTCTCCAAACTCTCTCCGGCAGCAGACTGACAGATGTGGGCTGCCGGGCTGGAGGGCCTCAGCAGAGACACGTCTCACAGAGCTGGAAACGCTGCCACTGCCCTCTTGGCAGACAGAAGCTCACCGGGCCTACGGAAATGACTTACTGTAATACCAGGATTGGAATGGCCAAATTACAGCAACTCATTTTCATTCTAATCACAGCCGCTGGAATTCTGATATGCTGACACCCAGAATTATTGCTCTGTCATTAAAAAGAAAAAAAAAGGGGGGAATGAGTGGGAATGTTTTGAACATCCCCCTCCGAAATATGAAGGGATGAGAGGGCTGTGGGCCTGTCTGGATCTGAATCCAGGGCAGGGCCCGGCCGGAGAAAGGCCCACTTTGGGGGGGTCGGGGGGGCGCCCTCGTCCCACGGGCATCAACACCAAGTTTTGTGGTGGCAGCTTCATTTTGAGTGTGAATCATGAGATGGGGCCTAATCTGAGTGAAATACCTTTAAGACTTCTCCTTCTTAAACTCTTAGAGATCTATCTTGTCGGCTGCGAGGAGCCTCATTTTCATGTTGGAACAGATGGGGCAAAATTGTCATTAACAGAAACTGACAACTCTAAAACTGAAATATAGATTTAGAAAGGAATCTAATGAATTAAATCAATGTTATTGCAGTGAAAGCCAAAGAAATTATTAGTGATTTGTAAAGTTACCCTGTATTTTAACCTCAGTATATTTTAGTCTGGGCCATTTTAACATTCACAATACTTTTTCACTGTCGTGGTTAATGTCTAACTGTGCAATACACTCATCTTAATTTATCTTCCCCTCCTGATACCGTAACTGCAGGATGGCCAAGGCCCAGCTTGGGACCCTCCCCACTTCTTGTCTGGAGCACAGAGGAGACCCCACCCCCACGGCAGGGGCCTTGGTCTGACCTTGTGGGGTCTCTCAGAAATATGCAAGAGTGGGCTTATGGTATTTAAAAGAATTTATGTATTTTTTTTTTTTTTAGTGAGGAGAATCTGATTTTAAAAACAACCCAAAACTCTAAGGCTGTTTTAAGTAATAAATGAGAGGAAAAACATTTCCAGCTGTCCAATTTTTAGATACTTTTCATGATCATATCAAACCAATTACAAAAACCAAACCCAGAACACCCTTGGCCTTCCGGCTGCTGAAACCCCAAGGGAGAACAAAGCAGAGCCTTCTGGACAGTGGGTGGGGTGGGTGGGCTCCACCCTGAGGCCCAGGCCCCCGGGGATCACTCTGGCCCTGCCAGTCTCCAGGGGCCAGAAAGGGCCTTCGTCTGGCCCCCATTACAGAATGGGGCAGGGCACAATAGCCAACCATCCAGCGCATGCTCAGGGCCTCAGGCCCCGTGGGGAGCTGTCCTCCACCTGAGGAGAGCTCAGTGCCCAAGAAGGGCAAGAGCCCCGGGCCCTGAGGCCTCTGGTCCCATTAGGGTGGAGGTGAGGCCCAGACAGTGAAGAGGTAAAGAAGCCAGTTCACCTTAATGGCAAGAACGAGAAAGAAGATGGAACAGCTAGGTGGGGCTGGGCTGGCAGCGCGAGCCAGGAAGGCGCTGGGAGCAGGAGACCATTGAACAGACCAGAATGACGCCAGGCCTGACCGAGTGGAGGTCGGGGACAGGCTGCCTGAAGAGCGGCCTGGAAGGGCGTGAACAAGCCAGCGAGCTTGCAGAACCGCGTGCGCAGGGCTCGGTGAACGGCGGAGAGGCTGGAGCCACCAGACCGGAGGTGGCCGGGCCTCTCTGCTCCAGACTCCGTGTCTCCAGGTGGCCTACGCGGCCCTGGGCCTCCAGGCAGGCCGTGTCCTGCTGTGGCCAGATGCCTGGGCTTCAAGCCCCCCTGTCTGCAGGGCCCAGCCCCACGTGCGGACGCCTCATCTGGGCATATGAAACCTTAGCGGGGAGCCCGGGCCGGTGCTCCTGGGCTCCATGGGGATTGCCTCGCCCCTGCCCACGCTCTTCCCACCTTCACCTTCCTCCCCAACCTCACCTTTGTGTCTGTCTCACTCACTCTGAAGACCAGCTCGGGCCGAGATGCTCCCAGACTCTGCCTCCGGCTCTCTGGCCCTCAGTTTTTCAAAATCACATCCAGCACTCAGCCTTTGCTCCCTCCGCCTCGCCTGTTACTGCCACACCCAGGGCCAGCACATGTCTCCGTCTCCTCATTCTCCAGTTCCCAGGTCCACCTCAATCAGACCCTTTCTTTGTCATCTCTACACCTCCCCTCCAGGCCCCCCTCCCCAGGCCAAGCGTCCGTGAGCCCTGACCTCCCTCCTGCCTCCTGTCCAGGCAGCCAGAGGCTTTCTGGCGCGCGGGGAGACGGCCCGCGGGATTCAGCAGGGCACGGCTGAGGGCTGAGGGCTCGGGGGCCCCCACCCGTCCAGGGAACTTGGCCCATCTTGCAAGACGGAAGCTCTGCTTTAAAACCTCCCACCTGCCCCCACCAGAACCTGAAAACCACCTTCCACCTCCCAGACTGTAGGACCTTGGCTTCTTCACGCAGCCTCCCAGGCTCGCCCGTGCTGCGAGCTGTCAGACTTTCCTTCCACTGCAGGTTGGCCCGTGCGTTGTCCGGACAGTCCGCTCACCTGTCCACGGACACCGCTCCTCCCCCTCTCAGCTACCTCAGGGATGGTCCGTGACTCGGGTCCCGATGATGTCTGTTCAGCAGCCCCCTCACAATGCTGTTGAGTGTGCACTAGACGTGGGGTTGCCTGATCGGGCGTTAACTCTGTTTGATCTTTTGAGAAGTAGCCCCAGATCGTCTTCCACGGTTGGGAGTTTCCTTTTAGTCCAACTCACCTTGTCCCCAAGTCCTTCTTCTCTACCCCTCGGGGGCCCCCTCCCCCCCCCCCCCCCCCACTCAGCATGGCGCTCAGTCTCGCCTTACAGCCCCTCCGCCTCCTCCACGCCCTGCCACGTACGCTGTGGGCACACTGGCCTCCTGGTGCCCTCCTTTCCTCTGTGCCACAGGATCTCTGCACCTGCTGTTCTCGCTGCCGGGGACCTCCCATCTCACCTTGCCCAGGTCACCCCCTGGGAGGCCTTCCTGCCAGCTCAGCTGCTGGAGGCCCTCCCTACCTCAGCGGCTCCCTACCTTACTCCAGTTCCTTCCCTGCACTGTGATCATACCCCCCAAAAACCACGGTGTGCTCTTGCTTGTTCCGGCCTATCTCCCCCAGTCTGGTCTCCACTGCCCAGGAGAACGGGCATCCTTGCGGGGCTTGGCTGGCTGCGTACACCCGGGTCCTAGCCCAGCTTGTGGCACAGGAGCTTACTGAGCAGCTGTGGAGGAAGGCGTGCGTGTCCCCCAGGCTTCTTTCAGACTTGATTCCCTGGGGAGGCTCCTGTTCTCCCAATTAGGGGTGAAGCCCACTAAAGGGTCTCTCGGTCAAAACACTTCACAGCCTCTGATCATTCATTTCCACTTGTCACCTTGATTTTTTTTTTTTTGGTGACCCTGCCCCCTCTGCCTCTAGCTTATGAGTCCGGGAGGCGAGGCCACGACCCACCTCTGTCCCCACTGTGACCCCACGCACAGGGCCCACTCACAGTCTCGCCCACGAAGCATTTGGAGACTTGGGTCCAAACCACCCAGCGGGACAGGCTGAGTGTGCGCTAGTGAACTTTGCTGGCTCCCTGTGTGGTGTCTGCACACCGGACCCCAGAAACTTCTGTCGAGAGGCAGGCTGGGACCCAGAGAGGGAAGGGTAGACGGGAGCTGACCAGGTCACTGTGGGGCTAGAGGGAGAGGACGACCCTTCCCTGTGCTCAGCACACACCTGCGTTAGCTGCCAGACCGAGCCTGCTCTGGGGGTTCCATGTTCCCCAAACCAGGCTTTATAACAGTTGCCAATCCAGATGGGAACTATGTCAGGGTCGTGCTCTGGGCTTGCCCAGACCTCAGAAGACATCAACATGTAACTGACCATCAGGGCTCCTGCACCTCCAGTCATATGCTCAACTTTGCTCCCTGACTCTGGACCTTGAGTAGCCCTGCCCAGGGGAGTCCACGCACACCTCGAATGGCAGTGCCCAGGGCACCACCCTAGCCCTGGGGCAGGTTCACCTGCTTGTCAAGCACTCTGGGGCCCTGGGATCCCCTCGGAGATCTGGGGCCACAGGCCTAATCAGCCCAGCCCCAGCCGCAGCAGGGAGGGGAAAGAATCACAGTGGGGCAGGCAAGTGACCTCCTGGCCTGGGGCTCAGGCTGGGCCAGGCTGGGTGTGCCTTGTCCTTCAGAGGTCTATTCTGCAATTGAACATGACGCCCACCCAAAGGTGCCACCCAGCTCCTGAGGCAAAGGGGTGGAATGAAGGGAATGCTGGCTGAGCCTGGGTGCCCCAGCCACGTCCCAACCTTCCCCTTCCTGTGCTGTGCATCTCCGGCAAGTCGCTGAGCCTCTCGGAGCCAATCCCTCCTCTGCAAAGTGGGGGTGAGAATGTGACTCTGACCTCACAGAGCTGCTGACACAGTGAACAAGGCCACCTAGACAGAATTTGTATAAGCCCTAAGCCCCCAGTGTCCACTCACGCTGGCCTTCGGTGCGGTGGTCTGCACGGGACCCTCAGCACAGCCACCAGTAGGCATGTGAATACGTTCTGTGGCTTTAGATGAGAGGCAGACCTGGGCAGTGAACTGGCCCCAGTCACACAGCTCTGACCAGAGGGTGTCCATTGTGAGTTTGTTTCAAGAACCTATGCAGAGTCCATGGAGAATTTGGACTTGCTGTCGGATGTTCTGGAGACGCTGGGCGGCGCCTTTCCTGACAGACCGGCCTCTCCCTGAGGTAGCTGGGGGGCTGTCCAGGGGCAGGTGGGGCCATCACAGGTGAGAGTTGTCTCCATGCCCACTTTACACAGCCCCCATCACTGGCACACAGGATGGGCAGCCCCTTCCCTGGTTCAGGGAGCCTTGGAAAAATCCCCAGTGTCAGTTCTAGTTCACACACATAAGAGAGAGCAGAGAGTTCGCTAAGGGGGTGGTGATGGTGTCTTTTCCCCCGTGCACCATAGCAGCACCAGAGACACCTTTAAAAACTCAGACTGTCCACCTTACCCTTCGTTTGTGTCCAAAGACCCTTTATAAGGGCTTTGCTGCAGCCTCTGTGAACGGCCATGGAGAGAGGGTCCCACGTCCCTGCTTGCCTTGAGAAGACCCCTCTGTGGAGTTCCCCCTCTGGGGAAACTGAGGTAGGTACCGTTTGGACCATTGTTTCCTTTTTTTGCCTTGGCTGCCAGGAAGCTCAGAGAGAATACTTCAGTGCTTTATCCAGGGTTCCTTCTTTCAACGTCATCTGCTTCTAGCTATCTTATTTCAGTCTGCACCACACGTGTATGGTGGTGCAGGGGGAAGACGACACTCAGAGAAATCCACAAAAGAGACCTTTCTGGGACCCTGTCCCAGGCACCCTGCTGCCCGGGAGTCTGACCACCTGCATTTGCCTGCCCATCACCCCAGGGGACCCTAGTCTTTTTCTCCACTCAGCACTCCCATACCTCTTCACACCGAGTCTTCCTCTCCTCGACAAAGGCCTGTGTTTCTGCCTCAAATGTCATGTCTGGCAGCACACAGGTGTCAAAAAATCATGTTTAAGCACAGAACAAGAGCAAATGTCCTCTCTGTGATGGCACGGGGCTCAGCCGGCCGCGCGGCTCTGACTGTTCCCTCTAACACATGCTTCATGGGTGATGGACTGCCCTGCCTCAGGTTCAAAAAATGAAGCAAATTTTCCCTTACTAATTTAGTCACATACGACAATAAATCCCAGAAATATGTCTTATGTATATTTTGCATTACCTTTTGCAGACAAATACAAAAACATGGTCAACATTTGCAATAAAATTATCATAGAAATGCCATCTCAAATCTTATTTTCTTTTTTCCAATGTGCATTTCACAAATAACTTGTATTAAAATTATGTTTTACAGAGTAGAAATAGAAAACAAATACCCCTGGTAATTTAAATAGGCATTTGCATAACATGACTAGAACACTTTAGAAAAACGTACAGCATCGGAAAATATGAGTTCAAAAACACTTAAATACAAGTGATTTTAATAAGTCTAATATGAAAAATGCCTTTTAGCTGTATTAATTAGTGAATTAAAATGTGTTGATCTTGGAATAGTTTCCAGCTAACAGGTTTGGGGATTGATGGAGGTTTGTATTTCCTGTTTGCGAGTGAACATTTGCCGTCCGTTAAGCCAGCACGGGCGTCTGGAGGGACTGCAACACTGTCCCTCGGACGTGGAGATGCTGACACCAAGCTCCCGTGGGGGCCAGGAGCAAACCCGCCGGGGACAGAGGGAGAGCCGCCACACTCGGACAGGTGGGTGACCCACTCAGGTGCACAATGGGGCTGGCTCAGCCGCTCCCCTCCCCCGACAAAGGCCCTTTTTAAACAAAGATTTACTGTTATTTATTCATGCATGCAAGAACTGGTGTGTAGGCCAGGGCTGTGGGGGGGGGGGGGGTCAGAGGATCCAGCAGAGTCAGAGTGGGGTGGAGAACAGTCAGATCTAGTGAAATACACTGCTGAGGGGAGCAGGAGAGTTCTCCTGCACCATGTGGGTCAGCTCCCTGGCCTGGCTGGGGATAGAACTCATGTGGCAGTGACTGAGACAGCTTGATAGTGCTGAGATTTAACCCCTACGCCACCAGGGGGGCCTTTGTGAATGGTCTTGACTCTTTTTCTGAACATTTCTGGGCTGTTCCCTGGTACTGGTTGGGGCCTGTGAAGCTCGCGGCCTTCTGGTCACCGGGACAAACTCAGAGGAAGGGCCCCCAAGCCAGGCGCTGGAGACGGCTGTCTCCCAGGGAGGAGCGCCCTGCCGCCGAGGAGGCAAGCTTTGCACAGCGATTGCTCATCAAAAACAAGGAGGCTGCCTATTTATCTCCGCAATTTCGCTGGAATACCCTTCTGAGAACTCACCCTCGAGCTGCGTTCGTTGCACAGCTTCTGAACTGTTAAAGTTCCATTCTCGGTCCCCAGGAAACAACACATTAAAACACACTGCTGCAGCCTTACCTCATCGAGCCCAGCCCCCTAGCCCAGTGCTCCAAGCCTGATCGGGAGAGTGAGAACAGGGGAGCCTTGGGGTGATCTGGGAAGGGGAGGGCCCAGCAAGGAGGCCTGTGCAGGTAGGGAGGGCCTCAGGCCAACCTTAGCTCTCTCCCCCAAATGCCCACCTGGGGGTGCTCTGAATCTGCCTGCCCCACAAAAAACAGCTGCCAGCTGGGCCTCTGTTAAAAAGGCTTCTCCAGCCCCTGAAGTGGTGCAGGAAGGAGGAAATCACAGAGGGCCAAGGTGGGACTGGGGATCAATCCCCTATTTACCAGAGGGAGACACTGAGACCCAGACAGGAAGTGAAGTCCCGGGTGACAAGAGGGGGGCTGCATCATGGTTGAGCTGCCACAAGGAGAAGTGCTCTGTTTTTAGGAAGTTCTTTTTTTAATTTTTTTTTATTTATGCATACAGAACTGGGGTACTGGCCAGAGGTGCAGGGGTGGTGAGAGGATTCACCAGAGACAGAGTGGGGAGCAGACAGGCAGATCGATGAAGTACACTGCTGAGGGGAGCAGCGGGCGGGTCAGGAGAGGTCTGCCGCGCCATGTGGGCACCTCCAGGGCAGGCAGAAATCGAACTCATGCTGCAGTGGCTTTAGATTCTCAGTGCTGTGCTTTAACCTGCTGCGCCACCAGGGAGGGCCCTAGGAAGTTTTTGTTTTTTGGTTTTTTTTTAATATTTACTTATTGATGCACACAGAACTGGGGTACAGGCCAGAGGAGCAGGGGTGGTGAGAGGGTTCACTGGAGACAGGATGGGGAACAGAATAGACTGACTGAGAAGTGCACTGCTGAGGGGAGCAGTGGGCCAGTCAGGAGAGGTCTGCCGCGCCCTGTGGGTCACTTCGGGGCTAAGGATCGAACCGGCACTAGAGGGGCTGTGGCCAGCTTGCAGTGCTGCTCTTTAACCCACTGCGCCACCGGGGAGGGAAAAGATGCTCCATTTTTAACATTCTTAGCATTAGCTTTGTTTTAGGTTTACAGGAAAATGGCGTTTCTCACTGTGGTATGTCTGTCCTACGCAAGGAGCCAGTGTTGACACATTCTGTGAGCCACACTTCGTTCAGATTTCTTAGTGTTTTCCCCAGTATCCCTTCTCTGTTCTAGAATCCCGTCCAGGACACCAAGTTACATGTCTCCTTGGGATCTTTTAGCTACTAACGGATCTCTTAGACTGAAGCCGTATCTCCAACTTCCCATGTTTTTAACTCAAAGATTTTTTAAAAGATTTATTTTATTTATTTATGCATACAAGAGCTCGGGTATAGGCCAGAGGTGCCAGGATGAGAGGATTCACTAGAGGCAAAGTGGGGAACTGAACAGGCAGATCAACTGAAACACACTTCTGAGGAGAGCAGTGGGGAGCCAAGGGAGGTCTGCTACGCCGTGTGGGATCAAATTCATGCTGCAGTGACTGCCGATGGCTTCAGCGTGCTGAGCCTTAACCCCTTGCACCATGAGGGGGCCCTCGGCCACAGACATGAGGAGCCCTGGTTAGGTCATTTGCAGAACACCCCTCAGTGTGGACTTGCCTGGGTTCTGCTGATGACACTCCTGGGAGGAAGACACAGGAGAGGAGATGCACCGGCCCACACTGTCCCTGTAGATAGTGACCTTGGTCACCCGACTGAGGTCCAGTGTCTGTCACTCTTTCTAATCACCCTGGAAGGAAGTCACCCATGCAGACCCAGGCAGGAGTAGGAGTTACAGTCCAGCTGCCTGCAGGTAGACTAGCTACGTAAGTGACTGGGATCTCCGCAGACAGGTCTGTCGCATCACGCCTGCCTCAGTGAGGACGCACACACCTGCATTTGACACTTTGGGTTAGCATCTAAGACAGATCCTCCTCTACTCACTATGGGATCCAAAAAAATCATAAATTAAAAATGTGAGTCTAAGAGACTTTGGCTACAACTACCTTCAGCCCACTCGGACACTTGGGCTGGCCACGCAGTAGTCCGTGGGGTGTCCACCCTTGTGTTTGTGTGGCCACCGGGAAGCTTCCCCATGCTGGTGCTACCAGGACTCACAAGACCGTCGCTCGCTGCACATCACTCTCCTTGGAAAAGGTGACATCACAAAATTCAAAGTATGGTTTCTACAAACACGTAAGACTCTCATGCCATCGCAGAGTTGCCAAATGTTAAGTTGAACTACTGGAGGCAGAGCTATGATAAGTCGGGAACTATCTGTTTTTATTGCATTGTTTACTTTGGGACGCAAATTGTTCCAGCTGTGGCCACTGGAGACTCTTTGAGTTGACTCCCATGTCCCATTCTCATACCCTCACCATTGTAGAGTGTGTGTGTGTGTGTGTGTGTGTGTGTGTGTTGAATGTTGTCTTATTTTCTAACGCTATTATTAAACTCAAGGCTCATCTTCTGTGTTTCCTAATCCTGTACTAGAAGTAACTTTCTTTCAAGGACCTCTGGCCCCGTTTTGGAGAATAGTGATAAGAAGCCAAGGTCTGGGTGCTGGTTGGGTTAGTTGATGCTGAGATGTCATTGGTTCTCAGCCCTCTCAGCTCACAAGTGGTGACATGTGCATGGAAAATAGCCCCTGCATGGCACAGATGAACAAACACTTCTCCACGCCCATCTACATTTATATTAAGTCAAACAGGCACTCACCCCAGCCACCTCTCCTCACTTTCTAGCTTTCCCACCTGCTTGCCTGCGAGACACCCACTGTCCAGGTGCGGACAGCGAGGGCCCCATGTGGAGTGGAGACTCAGCGTCACACCTCCGCTCCGAGTGCAGAGGCCATGACCAGCGCCTAGCTGGTCCTGCACCCCAGGAGCAAACACTCTGGGCCAGTGGTCTGCAGGTTGGAGACTGTTGATCTGGGCTAGAGGGTAGCGTCCAGCCCAGCTGGCAGGGGTCAGTGCCCTTGGAGAACAGGTCAGGAATCCCCACGGGGGCAACCGAGAGTCACAGCCACGGGACCACCCACATCTCGTGGCCCCCTACCTTCACCGCGAGTAGGACACACCCTCACCAGCCTGCCCAGGCGGGCCCACCCACCCCTCGCAGGCTTCAGCGGGCTGCGGTGTCAACACCTCAGCCCCGGGCCTCTCAGAGCCTCAGAAGCCCCTCTGCCTCCCAGCCTGAGGCCAGGTAACTGGTAAGCCTGGAGTAGCCCTCGCCTAGGGGGCTGTGTGTGCACCCCCAGAACAAGGCGCTCTGGAACCGCTGTGGACGGTGACCCTGCTCGGCTGCTTCTCTCCTGTGCTCACTTTCCCTCCCAGCTGTGCTCTCGGGCACAGCCTCCCTGGGGGTCTCCAAACCCAGACCCCAAGACACGCCCTAACACTTTCTTACTTGCCCTGGTTTCCGAGACGGCTTGGCCACACAAAGTGGGTCTCCAGGGGGGTCTGCCGGCTGGCGGCTCTCAGCCTGGACAGCAGGGCGGGGGCTCTGGACCTTCACCTCCCAGTGGACGCAGGGGGCTGGTGGGTATGGCTGGTGGTCCTGGGGGGCTCAGGTCCTCACACACGAAGGGAGGCTGGCTTAGTTCTCGGAAGCATTGTGAAGCCTCCCTCACACTGCATGAGAGGCAGGGAACGCCATTTGTCAGCTGTAGGGAGATGAACCGTTGCGAGGTGCCGAGGGATCGTGGCATCTGAATCTGCACCTGCAAGAGGCCCTGTGACGTCTGCACAAAGCACCATCAGTCAGAGGAACGTGCCTGTGTCCCATGAAGGGCGACAGCCGGCTGACAGATCGAGGTGTGCCCATATGGGGTGGCACACCGCTGCCCCGCACCCCGAAGATGAACAGCGTTTGTCAGGAAGCTCCCCGTGGGCCTGTGAGTACCGTCTCTGACTCATCCCCAGCTCCGCCACGCTCCCACCGCCCGCTGCATGGCCCCGTGCCACAGGCAGCAGAGAGCAGAGCCTCGCGCCGGAGCTGCGGCTGAGCCCACGGGGGCCTGGCCCAGGCCCACGCCTCTGACCTTCGCGCGGAGCCCGCACACGCTCACGGCCGGTGCATAGACACGTGCCGCGCTGTGTGGGCTCACACCTGCACACCTGCCCAGACACACATGCACGCTCAGGCCGTGCACACATGCAGCTGAACGCACTCCGGCACACACTAAAGTACGTGCCCCACGCGGGCTGTGTGCCCAGCCCCCACCCACTAGCCCCGCCCACGGCCTCCTCCGGTGTCCCCTGGGGGCCTGACACTTGCGCTGTCCCTGGGGCTCTCCAGAGCGCGGCTCGGGGCTCGTGTGAAATTCCACGTTGACTTTAGCAGGATTGCGAGACTCCTGATGACCACTCTGTCCTCCCGAACTGGATTAGAGGGCCCTCAACAGATAATGCCTGGCGTCCTCTCTGCTTGTCGGACATGGAGCAATTATGAGCGAGGTCTTAAGAGATAAGTGGAACAGTGATGCCTCGGCCAGGAGCTCAAAAGGTGGTTCCAGGGAGGCTTTCCAAGCAATACCCTGCGCAGGAGGGATGATTTCCCTGGCTTCGGACGCTGAACTATGAGCCTCTCGGTGAAATCTTTTCATATCGGGATAAGACCTGGGTAGCCCTTAATCCTTTAATTCTACCAGCTGGCCAGGAGCTAGAATTGGATTTGGAACCTAAGGGAGGGAGAGGAGAAAAATCAACAGAGGAATTTAAAACTCCTCAAAGTTGGGCCCAGAGCCCTCCTCCCTCCCTCAATGGTCAGGGATCACATCCTGGGAGCAGCTGTGCTCAGGGCTGCAGTCTGGCTTCTTCCACCGAGGGGGTGTCCAGACTGGGGGTACCAAGCCTACCAGGGAGCCTGGTGGCCACTGGCCAGAGGAGCCCAGCTGGGCAGACGGGGTCATCTTTTACCCCTTGTCCAAGGGGTAAGGGCGGCGGGCTGGCTCACCCCACAGGCCCCCCAAAGAGCAAGAATAATGGTCATCTTTGTAATGGGCAGCTGCCGCTTCCCTCCGCCTATGCCAGGTTTCTATGGAAGCATCTCTGGAGAAGGAATGACCAGCGAAACGGAAAGCGTGGCCTGGTCACGCCAGCTCTGAGCAGGAGTCCCGCCCTGTCCAGGCTGCCACCCCCTCCCCCAACACAGTTGAGAGTGTGGGGACCAAAGAGGGCTCTTTTCAAAAAGAGGAGACCAGAGTAGGGGAAGGAGTGGAGAGGCTGGGGCCAGAGGCCCCAGAGAACAGAGCACCCCGAGAGCCCTGCAGGGCCTGACGGGAGGAAGCTCCCTGGCAGTGTCCGGGCTAGTGTTCCGAGCAGGTCAGCTTCCAGAGGGCATGTGCCAGGGCTCTGGCCGGCCTCCCCCTCCTTCCTCCCTCCTTCTGGCTTCCTCCTGCCCTCCTCTTTCTTCCTTCCTCGCCCCCTTTCTCTCAGGCTGCCTGTCGGCCCAGAGGAGAGTCGTGGGCCCGGTGCACAGAGAAAGCAGGCGCCAGCCCAGCTGGGAGAAGCCACAGTGCGCTTCCCGCTTCCTGCCCAGGCAGTGATGGAGGGACCATGAGAGGGCACGGAGCAAGGCGGGGTCTTACTGTGACCCCATCACAGTAAGCAGGCAACAGGCACTGGGGTTCCCCTGCCACAGAGGTTCCAAGTCAGGGTCCTACGAGGGTCTGAGACAGCTGCCAAGGTCCCCACCCCTGCTGGGAGAGCTCCGGAGCGCCACAGACACAGCACAGGACGCCGGGGTGGGTGGGGAAACAGCGTGCAGGCAGCAAACTGGACACAGGCCTGGGGATGCGCCGCGGACCCTGGGACAAGGTGTGGGGACCCAGAGCCCAGGGAGCACTGAGCCTCCGAGCCGGGCAGTGGGCGCAGCAGCCAGGAAAGAGCTGGAAGGCTTCACGCTGTCGGTCCCCTTCTCAGCTCGCCACCCCACAGAGCCAGACGCCACCCCACAGACGCCCGTGCGCACCGTGTGCACACGCACTCAGCCCGACACCCGTGGCAGAGTCAGGCGTGAGTGAGGCAGACTCGGCGAGAGGAGGGGGTGCCGCGGACACCCTCCCTTCACCCCCAGCCAGGCGCCGAATGCCCTTAGTGTGTGACGGCAGGCCGTTCTTTTTAGAAAAGCAATAACTTCAAATTTTCAAACTGGACTCTTCCAGTGGCGACGACCAAAGCCCCATTTAAACTGTAAATGAAAGGACGGAGCTTGGGAAGTTTCAGAATCCGAGGCGTCCAGCGTGGAGCAGATACAGCGTCAGGCAGAGCTGGATCCAGGCCCACAAAGCCAGTCTGCATCGCCCTCAGCGCCAGCTCCCCCTGGGCAGCAGGCTGACCCCTGCCCCTGCCAGCTCAGCGGGCATCTCAGAAAGTGCCAGCCATCGTCCCTGAGAGCAGACGTGGTCAGCTGAGCGTCCCTGAGGGACGGCTGTGACCCTGCACAGGACTCGCCTGGTACCAGCGAGGCAAGGTGCCAACCCACGCCAGCGGGAGAGGCAACCCGTCAAAACTGCACAAACCGAGAGATCTGGGGGTCCCCTCAAAGGAATCCAGGTGCCATTGCTGAAGAGCAGACACCTCGTGGAACTCCCTGGAGATGGGGCGCAGGAACACGCTTCCCCCGGACTCTGACAGTCTGCCTGGACGGCTCATGTCCCCACCACTCCAGCCCGCCCTCCCCACCCCCACGCACCCACCAGCCCCAGTCCCTGGGGGACCATTTGGGAAAAGGCAGCTGTCCCCCTGTGCTGGTTATTGATTTAATTTCTGTTTACTTCACTGTAAGCTTAATTTGCTGTGTTAATGGCATTTTAATCCACTTGCCCCTTGCATGGGGCTGATAATACCACACTTTTGTGCAGCAGCAGTGACATTTCTCTGTGTCCCGGCTGTGGGAGGGTGGGCCAGCATCAGTCCCCACGGTGGCCCCCTCCCCCACCCCGCATGACACCTGCCGCCAGCCCTGGACCCCGGCTGCTGCCTGCTGCCCGGCTAAGAGCCGTCCCGAGACCAGCGGAAGGGGAGCCCCGGCCGGCCGTGGCGCTGTGTGGGAGCTCGGGCAGCCTGGGGGGGCCTCGGCCAGGCCCGGCTGCTAGGGCGCCCGGCCTGGACCAGCGTCTTTGAAATCAAAGGTAGAAGCAAGTCAGAGCAATCGAGGAAGCCTGGGAGAATTTAGCCAAATCTGATTCCTCCATCTGGGCCAGGCTCTGTCCACCAAATCGTCGTCTATCCTCATGGGAAAGGCCAGCTGTGCCTCTGACTGGTCAGCGCCCAGTGTGCTGGGAGGCTCGCCCGGGAGTCCAGCCCACACCTGCCCTGAACTGCAGAGGGGGCAGGCACAGCCCAGCCAGCATCCTGGACACGAGATGACCAGGCAGTGCTGGGGGAGACAGAAGCGCTGCTGTGGTTCTGGAGCAGGGGCCAGAGGGGAGTCCAGGGGCAGGGCTGGATCTGCCTGCACCGCCCAGCTCCTGCATCCTGGGTCAGAGACCCACCTGGACCCAACGGCAGGCAGACACCTCGGCCCAGGGCGGCTTCTTCCCAGAGCGTGAGTGGTGACCAGGCCAGCCTCTGAGGGGGAGAGGACGTGGAGCTCAACCAGCTGGGCAGTCAAGGGTGGAGGCCAGAGACACACAGAGCGTAACAGAAGTGGCCACAAAGAAGGGGGTGAGGCCCTCCCTGGTGGCGCAGCGGGTTAGAGCACAGCACTGAGAAGCTAAAGCCACTTCCGCATGAGTTCGATGCCCGCCCGCCCTGGAGGTGACCACAGGGCGCGGCAGACCTCTCCTGACCCGCCCGCTGCTCCCCTCAGCAGTGCATTTCGTCGATCTCTCTGTTCTGCTCCCCGCTCTGTCTCTGGTGAATCCTCTCACTGCCCCTGCACTTCTGGCCTGTACCCCAGTTCTGTACGTATAAATAAATAAATCTTTTTTTAAAAAATTATAAAAATAAATAAATAAACAAAAGAAGGGGGTGAGAGGAGGAGAGAGGGGAGGAGGTGGGCGAGGAGGAGGGGCAGGCAAAAGAGGGAGAAGAGAGGAGGAGGAGGGGGGCGGGGAGGAGGGAGGAGGGAGGAGGGGGAGCTGAGCAGAGCTCTTACTGGGTTCCAGGCACCGTCCCAAATGCTCTCCTTGTGTTATTATATTTGAGCCTCATAACAACTCTGTTGCTTTTCTCATTTTATGGAAAAAATAACTGAGGCTTAGAGGAGGTAAGTAAATTGCCCAGGGCCACACAGCGAGGCCTCGGCACAGCCAAGATTTGAACCCAGGAGGTCTGACTCCAGAGCTTGTGTTATTAAGATAAAACCCAGGACCAGAGGCCACGGGAGTGTGGGGAGGGGAGCGAGGAGTGGGGGAGACACAGGGCCAGGGGACAAGGGGCAGCAGGACTGCCGGGGACAGGGCTGCCAAGAGCAGGCTGCCCCTGAGCGCGCCAAGGCCCCGGACACGCCCCCCCTCGCGCCCAGGGCGCTGCCTACTGCACTCCGCAGGGGCCGGCCACCCAGGGCCCCTTCCCACTAGTTCTTCCCTTCCTGGACACTCCACAGACAGCAGCCCCTTCGCCCAAGACAGTATTTGGGGACCCAGACGCAGAGTCTCCATCTCCCCTTTGGGGCTGTGTGGACAAGGGGGTGCATCTCACGTGTGCCCACGGAGTGGGCCCCAGGCTCCGGTGGGGGGCACTTCTGGCGGGCAGCCCCGGCGAGCCCCTCGCAGCACAGAGGTCTACAGCCCTCAGGACCCTGGGCACCTCCGGGACTAATGGCCCCCACAACAGCCTGGGCCATCAGGCCCCGGGAAGCCCCACACCTCGGTGGCTAACACTTAGGTGGAAGACATCAGCGAGCTAACAGCAGCGCTGTCGGGAGAGCTCCATCCACCCCATTACCTGGTCAGACCCATGACAGGAGCTGCGGCGAGCAGGGCCACCACGGCCGGCCCGCCCGCCCCGCCCTCCGCGCGAGGGACGGTCGCTGCCTCACTGCTCCTTTGGAGCACAAGTGTGTGAGCATGCGCCGTGTGCACGTGTGTGCCTGGGTGTGTACGGCACTGTTTCTGGGACTGGGACTTATGAATGTGTGTGGCTACATGTGTGCGAGTGCCTGCTTGTTGTGTGTCCATGTGTGTCTGTATATTCTCAGTGTGTCCATGTGTATTATACATGTGTGTCCTTTCGTGTCTACGTGTGTGCATGTGTGTTCTCTGTGTGTGTCCGTGCCTGTATCTGTGTGTCCATGTCTGTCTGCATGTGTCTGTCTGTGTTTCTGCCTGTGTGTCTGTCTGAGTGTGCGCCTGTCTGTGTGTGTGTCTGTGTATGTCTATATCTGTCTCTGTGTGTGTCTGTATGTCTGTCTGTGTGTGTTCGCCTGTGTCTGTGCCTGTGTGTATCTGTGTGTCCATGTTTGTCAGTGTCTGTCTGTGTGGGTATCTGTCTGTGTGTCTGTCTGTGTGTGTCTGTGTGTCTGTCTATGTGTCTATGTGTGTCTGTCTGTGTATCTGTCGGTGTCTGTCTGTGTGTCTGTGTGTCTGTCTGTGTAAGTATGTGTGTATCTGTCTGTGTGCGTCTGTGTGTTTCTGTGTGTTTCTGTGTGTCTGTGTGTGTCTGTGTGTGTCTATGTGTATGTGTCTGTGTGTTTCTCTGTGTGTGTGTGTCTGTGTGTGTGTCTGTGTGTATCTGTGTGTGTCTGTCTGTGCGTATCTCTGTGTGTGTTTGTGTGTGTATGT
>NW_004567140.1:8325496-8394837 GCF_000260355.1 Condylura cristata
CCCCCTTCCCCGCCTGCCCTTTTCTGCCTTTCCTTGTCCCGCGCCGTTTGGGGCCCATAACAATGCCAGGGCCCGGTGAGGCCTGAGAGACTCCTGCCCCCACGGAGCTCAGAGTCCAGAGCAGGGACCCTCGAGAACGGCCATCCACGCCAGGACACAGGGCAAGGGGGATGATGGCTCCCGTGGAGGAGGCTGCGACTCCGGCTTACGGGACCCGCGCGGCGGAAAGCAGGGTCGCCTGAAAAAGCCACCCGGGAAGAGGTCACCCATGAAGAACACGAGTGGCAAAGGTGCTCTGGCTATGGATGTCACTCTGGACAGCGGCTTCCTGCGCTCAACAGCATGGTGGCCTCAGGCCCCGGGGCAGAGGGGAGCACGCGGCCCTGACCGAGCAGGCACTGGGGTGGACACAGTTGGCCCCGGAGGGGCACGAGAAAGCAATCCTCAGCCCACACACCTGTGCCCTGTGTGATTCCTCCAGCTGCTATGACAAGGCACTCCTTTGGCTCAGGAGTCTACAGAGGAAAACGGGACCCCCCCAAAAGTGTCCTCTTTTTCATTGAGAAAATAGGGGATCTTCTTATAGTCTGACAGGAAGACACAAACAGAAGTCAAGCAAGGCGGAGCGTAGGAGCGGTGACCTGAGCTGCACAGGGGAAGCACAGGCTCGCGAGCCCCAGGAATGTGACGTGGGGAAGCCGCTCGGCCCTCAGAGGCATCGCCAGGGACTTGGAGACACAGAACGGCAGGTGCTAAGGCCCCGAAGACGGATCAGATCTGTGGAGCCGGAGGGTGCGGCCTGGCCACACAGGGCCTCTGGCCTCTGTCCCACGGTCACATGGGAGCCACTAGAGGTTTTACACTCCAGGGCTGAGTGATTCATTTCCATTTTCCAGAGAGTTTGCTCAGTGGAGCCGACAATTATTACAATCATGCCCTAATTATTTGAGGTCTGGGCACCCAGCAACTTGAACTTCCTGCTGTTCATTCCTGTGCTGTTTCAGGTAAGTTTTCCTGAAAACTAGGCCCAAGGCCTGTGGCCAGTGTTCTCCCTGCTCCCCACCAAGGGCCCAGTGCTCAGCAACTGTCGGAAAACACTTCATGTTCTTGGAATCTGGAGCCACGGTAGACACCAGCGGTGCAAGGATAGGGGTTCATTCCTGACCTCCTGATGGACAAGGAGCAAGGGTTCAGGTGGCCCCGGGAGATAGGCCTCCTGCGTTCCACAGCAGCCTCCGCAGGCCTCCCGGCACCCCCTCCCTACGCACCGCACAGCCACCCCAGTTTTCAAGCGCAGCCGTCACACAGCTCTTGGGGGTGGGCACAGGGTGCACGGAGTGAGCTACCCCCCGCGAAGCATCACTAAGTAGGGCGAGCTCGCCACTCCTCCTGCAAGGCCTGGGTGGGATGGTGCTGGCAGACGGGCGCACAGAACAGGACAGAATTGTCCATAAGCACCAGGATGCTCACACCCCGAGAGGCCAGGGCGTGGGTGGGGCCCCCTGGGGGACACCAGAGTCTCGTCTCCCTTACAGGTTGGCCTCGGGGGTATGTGGGCACTTACAGGCCCACAGAAACCGCCCACACTTCTCTCCCTCTGTCACTCCAGCCCGAATCTTACGTGCCCAAGCTGGGAAAGGTCCAGGCACCAGGGGTTCAGGGGTTCCGAGCGTGGGGCAAGGGGACCCAACCCCAGGAAATGACCCCAGCGCCGGGGCCTTGCCCAGACCTCACCGCCAAGACCCAGGAGGGCGCAGCCACTGGCCCCAGGCGTGGGGTCCCCCCGGACAGCCTCTGACATGCTGATCAGAGCCCCGTTCTGCTCAGGCCTGGGAAACCTGCCGGACAAGGGCTTCCTGCCCGCACCTCCAAGGCTCCGCGCGCTGGGTGCGTGCTTCCAAGCGGGAAACGCTACCTTGCTTCTTATTTACATTTTCTGTGATGAAACTGGCTGTACCACTGTGCCCCCACCCACCGCAGGGCAGAGGCCGCGGCCCGGCGCACGCAGTGGGGGCGCGTGGGGGCTCCTCTCCACACTTCACCTCATCTCTCCTTTCTGCTTAAATATTATGCCACATCCTGATTAATACCAGACCAATAAAATCATCTCCGCAATCTGGTTAGAGGCTTTTGTCTTCCCAGATGGCCTGCAATGTTAATGTGTGACAATTTCAACAATGAACTAGGACTGTTTTATGGAACCAACATTTGTTCCACTGCTTTTTTTTTTAGACTCAGAATTTTGACACAGATGGTACAAATTACTCAAAAAACAGAAATGTTCATTTAGAAGGCTTAAATATGTGGTTTTACTCAGGCCATCAGAATATTTTACATTTGCAATTCAGTAAATTTACTAACAACCCTGCTATAATTAAGGTCTGTAAAAAAAAAAAAAAAGCCCCTTCCACCAGCTTTTTATATCTATAGAGTTTTATTAAAGCCAGGAAAAAAAATATTATTTATTCTAGTTGTGCAATGTTCTTATTTCCGTGTGACATACATTGTTCGCCTTTGCTTTCTGTTTCCTTCACGGCCTCTAATTGCTGCTGAGGACGGAGGGGGACGCAGGTAGGTGGGCTCTATTGCTCCGAGGTCCCCCCAATACCCCAGGAATCAGGTTTCGGCTCCAAGTCGCTGATTTCAATCATTACAGCCACGACATCTGCTAGAATCTTCTGTAAAAAAAAGGTGACTGTGTCTCCTGGCCCCTCCCCTGGACCGCTGGGCCCTGCAAGGCGGACCCCAAAAGCCCAAGGCTTGCCCGCTGCTCTTAGGATTTCGCTTCCAAGGCCCAGGAGTATCTGGTGGATGAGAGAGTCTGCCCAGGGTGCATGCTCCCTACCAACAGGGGCACACAGCTTGGAATGGAGCCCAGAAGCTCGGGGTACACCCTGCAGCACTGTGAGGTATGCAATAGGTAGTGGGCTCCATTTATAGTGAAGAAAGGGGCTCAGAGACGGGGCGTAATGCCAGAGAGCACCAGTGGTAGCAGCCACACCCCCAAGCCTGGCACTTGCTGATCACCTAACTCTGTACCAGGTACAGCGTTTTCCACACGTTATCTCATTTAACCCTCCTTCTGATGTGGGGACTGAGGCTTCGAGAAGTTAAAAGGAAAAGGAAGAAGCCCAGCAGGTACAGAGGCAGCCGGCCAAACTCAGAACCCATCAGCAACGGAGGGCTGTGGGGAGACTGTACCACAGATGGGAGATCAGCGCACACCCAGGCCGCCTGCGGAGGGTCCCTGCTCTGGGAGGACCCCCACCCATGGGACCCCGATCTCACCCCCAGGTCGCCTGAGACGCAGTTGAACATGAACTCGGCTCCCTGCATGGCCCTGCCCGGCCTCTGCCCTTCCCCAGAGCAGCCTGCAGAGCTGACTGCTGCCCCACTGCTCAGTGGGCCCGTGGGGGACCCTAGGCACCCCAGGCACACACAGGCACCGCCACCTGGCATCAGACCCTGGAGGGCGCCAGGCTCGCAGGGACACCACCTTGCTGGCAGCACCCATGGCAAGATGGAAGACACAGGTCACGGCCTCTCTGGAGTGCCAAAACTAAGTGAGCCCAGTGCAGGGGTGAGGAGGCCCGAGGGCGCAGCGCCTCACGTGGCTCCCGGAACACGGGTCACTCAGCAAATGTTAGCTGCTGTGTCGTCGTCATTGTAATGACTCCTTTGGAAACATGAAAAGGCCATGAAAATGCTCAAACCTGTGCTATCGCTGGCCCTGGGGAAGGTCCAGACTAGAGGCCCGTCCCGATGGAGTTGGCCTCTCCCAAGCCCAGTTCTGTGGGCTCTGAATGTGCTGGGAGCAGCCCACGGGAACTCAGGGGTTTCTTGGTTGTCTGTGTGGTTTTTCTTTTTTTTTTTTTAAGATTCATTTATTTATGCATACAGAACTGGGGTACAGGCCAGAGGCTCAGGGGTGGTGAGAGGATTCACCAGAGACAGAGTGGGGAGCAGAACAGGCCCTGACGGAAGTAGACAGCTGAGGGGAGCAGCAAGCTGGTCAGGAGAGGTCTGCCGCACCACGTGGGTCACCTCGGTGCGGGGATCGAACTCATGCGGAAGCGGCTCTAACTTCTCGGTGCTCTGCTTTAACCCGCCACAACGCCAGGGAGGGTCCTTGCCTGTGTGGTTTCACTGAGCTTGCACAACAGGGAGAGTGACCCAGGGCCTCAGAGCAGGGCATCCTTGTCATTTCTTCCTGCTTACAACTTGAAGAACTGTCAGCCGAAATTCTCTCCAGCACCGACAATTCTGACAAAAGCAGCCGGGCTGCTAATATCCCTTTGACCGGATAGGCTCCGATTCTATTGCGTGCTGGTTCCTGTTGTCCTCCTATATAAACACGTCATTTATTGCAAGTTAAGAGTAAAAAAAAAATAATAATGCATCCACCATTGTTGTCCTTCACTAATCCTTGCAGTAAGTACCATGCATCTCTGTGTGAGGCTTCAATTCATTAGAGCATTCTATTAGCTCTGCCAGCAGAAAGTGCATTCTGAGTTTTTAAATGTTGTTTCCATTAAAATCAATCACTCCTCGCAATTAAGCCAATAGTCTCACCATTTTTGCTGTTATGAGCTAAAGCATCCTAAATATATTGACAGCTGTCTTCGATAGGATGACACAAATGGGGGGGGCAGGTCTGAGACTAAATGTCACCGAGGGGAGCAGGCAAGTTCCTCTTGCCGAAATGTACCTCATTTTCATACCCCAGAAGGCACTTAGCACGCTTTTTTTTTGCGATGGCAACATACAGTAATCAATGTTTTGCATATTACAATCAATAACACACTTAAATGTTTAAGTTTTGCATTCTTTTGCAATAAATATTGATATATTACAAACTCTGTAAAAACTGTTCATTGGACTTTGTTTGCACTGTGTACTGTATCATTCAGCAAATAAGTGAGCTAAATATTGTTTGTTACAAAACAGATGTCAAATAAAATTATGCCATATGTGCTATTAAACACTTTTCTTATTTTTTTTCCAGCAAAACCCAAGACTTAGTTTCAGAAGTGAATGTATTTGGCTTTTCAAGGATTTGAAGCATGAAAGCAACATCTTTGAAATATTTTTAAACCTGCTGGCTTTGTGTAATCCAGTTTTGTGAACTAATTCTGAATGTTATTAGAGATTTAAAATAAAAAGGATAGATAGAGACGTGGACACCTATCTAGCAATCTAGGGGGTTAAATTAATCTACTGTGGCAAAGGGAAACAAAGCAGAGTTGGTGTACAAGAATTAAAATTATAAATAAATGTAGAACCACAGAGAGGAAATTAGGAGTTTGCTGTTTTGCTTTGGGTTTGTTTTTTCTGATAGAGAACTTGAGAAGGTAGAAGAGAAACTTTTTCAAGACTGGTCCCACAGTGGAAAAGCCTAAAACCTGTTTGGAAATGGGAACGGTTCGGGCCCAGCGGGTGCTCGGAGGGGCTGGGAGGGCAGAGGAAGGGCGCCCCAACTCGGAGGGGTCCCGGAGCAGGAGAGGTTGGGGGTGGGGCGTGTGCAGGGGCGGCCCCTGGCCTCACTGGGCTGCCCTGACCAGGGTCCCACCGGGAGCCCGCCCAGTTCCCCAGGTCGGGCCGGCCGGGGTCTGCTCTGCCCGGAGCTGTCAGAGCGTTTGCACTAGATGGATGGATGTCTCCGCCTGGGGAAGTGTGAAATGTGAAACAGAATGCGCAGAATGCCAGAAACATGTTGCTAAGAGCCACCGAGTGAAACACAATCTGGAGGCCCCGGCTCACTGGTGTTGGCACGGCCGCCCCGGGCTCCCACCCTAAACCGAGGTGCGTGCAACAGGTGAGGGCGCTGGCCGGGCTGCGGAGCTCCCCGCCGAGGGCCGGCGCCCAGGCGCCTTCTGGACCTCAGAGGAGTCCAGGCAGCGCCTCTCTGGGACATCGGGCCTTCTACCTGGGAGGGGATAAGAGCAGCGAGATGGATGCTGTCTCCTCCGAGATCTCCTGGGCCTTCTGCTGTTCACCCCAACTGGGACATCCCCCCGCGTCGGACCCCTTTTCGTGGACCAGGTCCTTCGGGACACCATGTCCCCAGGCCGCACCACAGCCTCCCTCTCCCGGGCTAGCCGTGGGCGACCTGAGTGTGTGGAGTCACCAGGGGCGGGGCTGAATGTTCGGTGTTCCCCGTCTGTACCCCCAAGAGGTCCCTATGGCCAAGCACCCGTGGGCCATCCTCCAAACGGCACCCTCACTCTTTGCCACCTTCTCTCCCACCCCACTATCTGGGCCCCAAAGCTCCCTGCACCCCTAGCTTGGGCTGCAGGCTCTGTACCTGGGAAGCCAGGTTGAGGGTCTCCCCACATCAGCACCCCCCATTCGGTGCCCTAGTGTCTATCCTGTTCCTGGCCCCTAATAGTAACAGCTGGCAAAGGTCCACACCCCGGGCGAGTCCTCTTGGGCTTGTTTAGTTAATGGATTTTTTTCTAAGATTGATAAATCTGTTTGAGCCAGGAGGTTTGTTTATTTCACTGATGGCTGCTGTCCTGCTTAGGTGCACTTAGCCCATGAAAGGGACGTTCTCCAATTCCTGAGAAGTAACACGACCATAGCAGCCCTGAGAGCGAAGCCCAAGCGTATGGAGGCCTCTGGACCACCATAAAGTGTCTGTCTGTTCACTTCCCTCCTCCTCCAGGTTCTAATCACAAGGGCCTTTGCGAGCCTCCGTGTGAGTCCGGCCCCAGCCCAGCCTCAGAACTTCCATCTGCAGGATGCCAGGCGGCATTGCAAGAGATCCAGGGAGGGAGAGTCGTGTGGACCAGCCTGAGGTCCAGAACTGGAGAAGCCAGAAGGACCTGGGAACCCGGGGCGCCAGTGTGTCCCCACGAAGCAGAGGGACGCAACAGTTGCCGGGTTGGAGTCCGGCGTGGGCATGGCAGGGAGGTAGGCGCCGGCCGGCACTGAGGCTTCTCGGACCCCAGAGCCGTCTCAGGGACACGTCTGAGAGTGTTCACTGTAGCCAGGGCCTCCCCAGGGCAGCGCACAGCCCAGCGCCCACCTGGGGCAGTGGCTGCCTGCACTCACTACGGTGCTGGGCGCTTACCCGCGGGTCCTGCTTCCCTCCAGGACTGCGTGCGGAGTCCCTCCAGGACTGCAGCTTCTGCGCCCCACAGCCCCCAACGGCCAGACCCATTCCGTGGCACAGAGCTCCACAGGCACAGGGGGCTCCCAGAGAAAGGGTGTCGGGGGTCCGGCAGGACTGAGGCTCAGGCAGTGCCCCTTTCTCTGTCCTTGCTGCAGACCCATCTTGGTTCCCAGGGGAGGTTCCCCTGACAACACCCCTCCCTCTCCCTCTGGAGGAGCTAACTTGAGAGGCCCCACCCTCCCTCCCGCCACCCCCCACCCCCATTTCCTACACAGCTAAACTGACACCTTGGTGGGGAGCTGAGCCTTTGGCTCAGTCAGTGGGGTCTTTCGTTATGTTAAGCTAAGTGGGGGTGCTTTTCAGACTTGCAATATAGAAACCCCCTTCTTCAGCTGGTTGAAACCTCTCAAAGAACTTCAGGCTCTTCACGCAGGAGCTCCAGTGGTTGGGGGTGGGGGCTGTGGACACGGCAGGGACTGACTGCAGGAGTGACGGGCACTGGGGCCGGGAGACTTGAGGACACAGAGTCAGAAGGACGTGAGGAGTGGCTGGGTGGGCCAGAGTGGGGGTGCAGGTGGCTGCTGTGGCTCCCAGGGTCCAGGCCAGGCTGGGGACGAAGGGGTGCAGGAGTAGGAGTGAGCTCATTCTGTCGGGGCGCTTTCTCCTGCCAACATAGGCTCAGAAAAGCCGAGGCCTGGGAGGTGGGGAGATGGCTTCCATGCTATTCTCTTCCATGCTATTCTTCTGGTTGAGCTGGATCTCGTGGTAGTGACCATGTGAAACAGAAGAGCGCATTTGGACGGCAGGTCTCTGCTTTGGGAGCCGTGGCCAGGTAGCAGAGGTTCGTTTTATCAGAGTCAGCAGGAAGACGAGGAGGAAGAGGAGCTGCAGACGGGCTCCCCGGCGTGGGAGAAGCAACTGGCAGCCGCTGAAAGGAACTCAGACTTGGTGCGACCTTAACTTTGTCATGTAACACTTAACTACTCGTGTTCTCACCTGGAATGCGCTGGAATTTGAGCCTTCGTCACCTCACCTGACATGCTTAGAGAAGGGATGAAACCAAAGACCAACTGCTAAGCTACAGGTCGCAAACCCAGACGCCTCAGGGGCAGGGTCACGTGGTGCTCTGAGATGACTGCTGAGCCTCAACTGCAGAGCCTAGGCCACTGTAGGGAGAGGTGGGGACTGTGGCAATCTGGGCGACATCTATTTAAATGAGTACTTAAACTCTGAACCCAGTGAGGCTGCATCTTCCGATTATTTTCTTTTCCAAAAAACCTGGAAATCTACACTCAAAAACAAAACACAAAAATAAAGCAGATCCCAAAAGACCAAACAAAATACTGTGTTTTGGACTGCAAGCCATAGGCATGTAACCTGCGCCTTCAACCAAGAATCCCTATAAACCTGGCTATGCAGCTGTGGGTTCAGACCCTTGACCAGTGGAGTCACCAGTCTGTGAGGACGGGGAGAAACAGGAACGTAGACGGGGTGTCTCTGGGAGCTAACAAAGGAAGATTTCTGAGGCCAGATCTCAAAATGTTAATCAGATTCGGAGACATAAAACATGACAATTTAATGATGTTTGGTAGAAACTGAAAATTCTTTAAACTTCTAAGTATCCTACATTGAATTCTAATACTTTTTTAATTATTAGATATAAAATGCTTATAATTTTAGGGGGAAATTAGACTTGGTAATTTATATTTCTTGTTTATACAGTACAATTTGCTGATGAAAAAATGTGCTAAACTTATTGATTCATGACCATAATTGTTTAATTATTTATCATTGCAGAATGGTATTAGCATTGCTAATAATGCAGATGTGCACAAAGGCTGAGGAGTCAGAAGCAGCTTTTGTTTGGGGTGCATGGGGCTTCAGGAAGGTCGCTTCAGGCCAGAGGGCAGCCTGCCTGGGACGTGAGGTTCCGGGCCACGCCTGTCTCCAGAAGAATGAACACAGCCGAACTGGCCACTTTGCGAGCTGGGACAGCGGGGCCACTCACCAGCCTGCCTCTCTGCACGCAGCACCTGGGCTTGGGCAACTGGCCCGTGGCTGCCAGGGGCTCCATTCTCCCCTAGGCCCAGCTGGTCCCCACCAGCCACCCTGCACAGCCCAGCTGACGCCACGAGTCTCAGACAGCTCAGAATAACAGGCACCAAGAAGGGTCAGCATTAGGCTCTAGCACCCCCAAACTGGTCACTGGTCGAACACCCAATATCCTTAACCATCACTAAATCCAGGGGAACACATCCTAAAGATTAAGGGGATGCAAGACCACCGCCAGCAGCAGACCTTGGGAGCGACTGCCCATTGCACAGATAGGCAAACTGAGTCTTAACCGCAGGGCACCCCTCTGGCCAGGTGCTCCGGGGCGCCACGTCCCCAGCACTACCTGCTGAACCTGTACAGGGCACCAATGGGCAACCTGAGTGCATGGCCTTCTGGAGAGCCAGGTGGAGGCGCTGGGGCCATGGGATAGTGTCTGGAGCTCAGAGCAGAAGCCGGTGCTGGAGACTGGCCTGCACTCTCAGCACCGCTGTGCTGGGCTTCATCGGGTTATTGCTCCCAGTTCCTCACTCTGCGGTGATGGACTCACCCGACCACTGCCTTGCACAGCCGTGGTGGGCGAGCACGGCTCCTGGCCCTCTGGCCTTGGTCTTGGGGTTGACCCCAGGCCACTCCCAGGCGGGAGCCCACACGACAGAGCCGAGGCTGCCATGTGTGTGCTGCTCTTGCAGGCGTGAGCGTGAACTCCTGCCGCGAGCAGACCGTGCCCAGGTCCCAGGACCTCAGAGAGGCGTGGACGGACCACGCAGGCCACCGCAGCGGCGCCGAGAGAGGCACGCCCCCAGTGTGGTGTGCAGGTCCGGTCGGCGGGAGCTAACTGGCCTCACGCTGCAGTGCAGATGGGAGGCCCAGTGAGAAAGAGAGGAGAGAAGGCCACGGAACAGGGCCAACCGACCGGGGCTTTAGACGACAGGAATGGGGGCCCGAGGCGGCTCCAGGCAGCAAGAAGGAAACAAGACGGCGGTTTGCGGAGACCAAGAAAGGCGAGCGTTTCCGTAGGAAACAGGCGCAGGCGCTGAGGCTCCCAGAGCAAGGCTGGCGACGTCCAGGGGGCTCAGCCCAACACGAGGCTGCACGTGGCGGCTGGCCCGGGCCTCGGAGGTCAGGGCAACCTCCTTGCTGCAGACAGTGCGAAGGACAAGAGGGGATGAAGCCAGGCTACAGACAGATGCTGGGAAGGGGCGCAGGTCTGGGGGAGCGGGGTGGGGGGGCGTCACTGTTCAGCCCGCCCCAGATCTGGAACCACCAGCCCCCCAGCCCGCCTCCCCAGGCTGCTTGCTGCTGGGGGTGTGCTGCTTTCACAATCTCCCCTAGGTGACAGAGCCCCCATCCACCCCCAGGCCGCCGGAGCGCAGGGCCAGCTCTCTCCCATGAGGCTGGCCCAAGAATGGAAGACAGACTGGCCACTCAGACATCGTTTGGACTTATAATTCCCAAATCATTTGAGAGCCCAGCTGGGACCCCAGAAGTCACTGCCAGGGAGAATGGATTCAGCAGAGGCCTCCCAAAGCTCCCAATTTTAATGGTTTAGCAAAAAAGTTCTTCATGTGGCCTGAAGCCCCCTCCCCAGTGAGGTACATGAGAAGTTTACAGAGCAGAAGGGGGTGCTGATAAGAGAAAGAACTAACAGACGCACTGAACTCTTGTAGTGTTGGTTTGGGAACTATGGAAGGTTCTGATGGTTCTGCTCAGGGAGACAGAAGCTCTCTCTGTCCTTCCCCACACAGATCACGCGGGGCCACTGGGGGCCTCCAAAGCCCACTGAGTTTCAAACCCACTGAGAGGGTGGGGCCTGCACGACCCCTTGGGGGATGAGAGTTATGAATGCAGAAACAGACACTGGGAGGGGGCCCCCAGGACCCACCCCAGATAGGACTCCCTGGGCCAGGTGGCCCCAGGATCAATGTCAGCACCAGGACCTTGCCCCCGCTGCCAGCACCTGCCAGCCCAGGTCTGCGCCAGGTCGTGAGCTGAGCTCAGGTCTGCGCCAGGCTGAGCTGAGGAGCGGAGTGCCGCTCTCCCTGCGAGGTCCCGGCACACCTGTCCCTCGGGAAGCACCGGGGAGGGTATCCACAGGTGCTTGTGCCGTGGACAGCCACACCCCACCTGCTCTCTCTCCAAGGGCCCCTCTCTGCTGTCCCTGCTGCCCCTCTCAAGCTGTCACCCTGTGGGTACCATGAGCCCCCCAACTGCTGAGCTTCTGAGCCCTGGGGTCCTTGGGTACCATGTGAGTTCCTAATTTGAGCACTTCCCATGGCTTCACAGCATGGTTCAAGCCAAAACTTTTGTTCCCTCCACAGAATGTCTTTGCCGTTCAATCTGAGGGTTTCCACTGCCACAGCACACCACCCCCCTTGCTTCCTTTGTGCTCTCTGAGGTCATGGTGCTGGGGCTCACAGCCTGCATTTGGGGCTCCAACCCCTGGCTGGCTGTGTGGCTTGGCCCTTCTTGGGCCTCAGTTTCCTGGCCTGTGAAATGGGACTCCTAATTCCTGTCACATTCCACGTCATGAGGGTTTAGTGGGATAAGCCGTGTGGCAGACATCCAGGGGCGCCCCTGCGGGGGAGCAGACAGCGGGGTCCCAGCTGCCCCAGGGCCTGGGACCAACCCTGGCCCAGGCCTCCCCTCAGGCCCTTGGTTTTCCATTATGAGAAAACAAACGCTGACACTAGTCCGGGTGACCCCGACATGATATGATGAGCGCAATAGCCTTTAGTGGACACTAACGTGGCCAGGCAGCCTTCCCAATGGCCAAGGCGCTGGCCACGTCCGCCACGGCACACTGCCCCGGTGCCCACGGCTTCCTGGCGCCAGCACGTGCTGCCCATGCTGAGGAGCTTCACAGCCCTGGGCTGTGACTGGCCGCAGCCGCCCAGGGGTCAACAGTGCGGGAGGGGACGGCTGGCCAGTCACCCCAGGGAATCTGCGCCCCCACACTGACCCGGCACCTCAGTGCCCTGGCCTGCTCCCCCTCCTGCCACAGACCCTTCCAACCAAACCAGGACAGCACCTCACATCACCTTCTCTTCTAATGCACGTCACACCTGTGAGGCAGGTGTTAGGAGGCCACCAAGGTGCGGGCAGGAACGAGGCTCTTGGCCGAAGGGCCTTCGCCAGGGCCGCGGGTGTGTGCAGAGAAGGCCTCTGAGTTCACGGAGTCAGTGTCTGCCAAGCGCTACAAGCCACCGCCAGCTCTCAGCCTGCCTGCCCAGACCTGGGTCTCTGCACACCCTGGGCCTGGCGGTCCCAGGATGAGGACCCCGGGACCCGGCCACAGGCCCTGTGCTCTCCTCTCTGTACTTTCTTTTTCCATCCTGTGAGAACCCCTGTGCATCACAGGAACACTGAGGAAGAACTGGGGGTGAGTCTGAAGAGGGAAGCTCTCTACAGAGAGGACAGTGTTGACCAGGGGGCCGGGTCAGGTCTGGGGACAAAGGGAAGCCTCTCAGCAGGTGGAGAGCCCAGGTGGGGACCACACAGGCCGCTGTGCTCCTGCCCAGAGGCTGTCCTGGTGATCAGCCAGACCGGGGACCTGTCAAACAGGTCGCTGCTCCCCTCTATCCCGAGTCCCTAAGCCAGGTTAGTGTCAGTGGCTAACTGACTTCACTCACTCCGCTTCCAGTCCCTGGGGGTGGGGGGATGCCCGGTGACCCAGGCCAACTCTCACTCAGCACCCGAAACTCAGCAGAGACCCATGGCTCAGAGAGCCCCGGCCCCGGGTGGAGGTGAGATGTAGGGCAAGCAGAGAACCCTTAGGGTCAGAACAGAACAGAAAAACCTCAGGAGAGTTAAGGGAGGCTCCAGAGATGGGGCGACAAATTCCAAGGGGACCACTCAAACACCCAGGGCTGGGGCCACAGGACCTTCGGCAATAAAGAAGAAGGACCCTAAGATGAGGGCTGGGACACAGACTCAGTGCTGGGCACAGGGACGTTAGGGCAGGAAGTGACCATGGAACTGACCGAGGCAGAGACTGGCGGCCCGGAGTAGCCGCGTCTGTATTCCCTGGGGCACCGCTCCCCTGGGGCTCCCGCTCCCCTCGGGCTCCCGCTCCCCTCGGGCTCCCGCTCCCCTACCTGGCTGGGTTCACCGGCCTGGGAGTCCCCTTTATTTCTGCTCCTGTTCTCCTTAAAAAACTTTTTTTCTGGCCCTCCCTGGTGGCGCAGCGGGTTAAAGCACAGCACTGAGAAGCTAAAGCCATTTCCACATGAGTTCAATCCCCACAGAGGTGACCCACATGGCCCGGCAGACCTCTCCTGACCCACCCGCTGCTCCCCTCAGCAGTGTACTTCATCGATCTGCCTGTTCTGCTCCCCACTCTGTCTCTGGTGAAGCCTCTACCCGCCCCTGAGCCTCTAACCTGTACCCCAGTTCTGTATGCACAAATAAATAAATCTTTAAAAAAAAAAATTTTTTTCTTTCAAGGAAAAATACTGGATGGTTTCACTCACAGCAGGAGTATAACGGACCAGGCGAGACAATAATAATAATAATGAACAGCCATATACCAGAGACATTTTACCGGGTGGAGTGGGGGAAGTGCACGGGACTGTGCTGATGGCACACGGGTGAATGGGTAGTAGGAAGCCCACGAGGATAACAGCTGAGATGGAAAAAGGCACAAAATGATGTAAAAAAAAAATCTATTACATAATTAAAAAAAAAAAAAGCTTTTTCTTTCTCTGAACAATTCTGCCTCTTCTCACCTGCTGGACTGAGCACCCGCTAAGTGCCTGCTGCAGTTTCGCAGGGCACCAGCCCGTGGTGGCCTAGGGGCCGGACTCAGGGCTGCCCCTGCAGCCAGATCCGCTCCTGGCTGGAGACTGGGCCTGAACGCCTGACGCTTTAGTATCAGAGGGAACAGGGCCCAGTGTGGATCCCAGGGGACTTGGCTGGGCCCGGAGCTGGGGGGACAGTGGGGGCGCCCACCGTCTACGGGATCCCCGTTCCCCAAGCCCAGCCCTGCTTTCCTGTCCGCGCCTTGCGGACCCACGGGCTGCATGGTTCAGGCACTCCCAGGGTACCCACTGAGCATCTGCTGTGGCAGCTGAGACACTGTGGGCAGGAGCCCTGCACACAGCCGTGTGAGAGCATCGGGTCAGGACGGTGACGCCCTGTGCGCAGGTGAGGCAACAGCAGTGTCTTGCCTTGAGCCCCAGAGTGAGCCGTGCTGCCTGGCGTGAGACCCAGGCTGGGCCGGGCAGGGCAGGGCAGGGCGCCCATGGGAACTCAGAGCGAGGCCTGTCCTGCATGCGCGGAGAGCCAGAGCCACAGGCCGCCTGCCCAGCCTCGGCCACTCTCCACCACCAGCAGGCACTGGAATTCATGGCTAGTGGTGCTCAGCCATTCCCAGGACGAGGGGAACACCCCTCCCCTCGAGGTTAACAGGATAAAGGCTGGGTAAAGAAACCACTCATTTCCCCAGCTCGCAAAGAAGCAATTATGCGACTTTCTAACGTGGTTTCAAATATATTTTGCAAACTAGGACTCAGACAAATATTAATGGCAGCAAATTACAGTACTTAGCAGAATTATCACCTAGCAAAGAGGCGCTTTTAATCTATAAAAAATATCAACAAAAGATGTAAATATGAACCCCTCAATGGGTGGTGTATCTTGAAGAAAATATACATCTAATCTCACAGTGTGTTACCTCTAATACCTGGGGAGAAGGTTAACAATTCTGAGACGTTCCCCATGGCTAGAGAATATATTTTGATGTAGATTTGTGGATATCAGAGACTTTAAATCTATTGTATAATCACAGGGCGGGAGGAGGAGCTGGACCACCTATTTCTCTGAGAGGGAGGCAGCCCTTGAGG
The DNA here is from genome assembly GCF_000260355.1 of Condylura cristata. Classification (NCBI taxonomy): domain Eukaryota; kingdom Metazoa; phylum Chordata; class Mammalia; order Eulipotyphla; family Talpidae; genus Condylura; species Condylura cristata. The sequence goes on from NW_004567140.1 coordinate 8,340,506, forward strand.
GCTGTTTAAATGGCTTTGCTCCCGCCTGAAAGCCTGCTCAGGCTCCCTCACTGGCGCCAAAGTTGTCCAGGGGAGACCTAGCGGCAGGCCTAGGCCCTGTCAGAGGGGAGGGGAGGAGCCGGGCCCCAGGCCCACCGCCTTCTCTTGAAGAGGGAGACTGAGAGGGTGATAATAACAGGGCCGTGGAGTTTCTGTCACTTCATGCTGTTGCCAGAGGCCCAGGGAATTGTTCCAGGGCAGGGAGAGACGGGCACCCCTGAACCCCCAAACCTGCCTGCTCTAAATAGGTTCTGCCATCCACCGCATCAAGACAAGACATAAGCACTTTCATGGAAAGGATCTTTAGTATAATGAGTATACAGCACAGAAGAATATAATTTCTAAATCAAACCCCTGAAGTCCCCCATCCCCTCATAGGTAAAAGTACCCCCAACAGGGACTGGCCCAAGCAAGGCCTGAAAGCCCAAACAAGCCTAAAGCACCTTCTGGCTGGGACCCATAGAAAAGGGTCAGAAACGGCCAGACGGGTCTGGGAGGAAAAGAGCAACATCAAAATCAATATAAACACTGCCACAGACCTTCCACATCTCACCTACGTCTGTTTCACCCAGCCCAGGACCAGAAGCAGCAAAGTTTTTTCTCGTGTTTCTCTGTTCCATGTGGCTCCCTCAGGTCACCTTCTGGCTCTCCATCCAGCGTCCTTCTTCAGACTCCTTCTCTGCTCTGCTATGCTCCACCCCCCTACTGGGTGGGGCAGGGAACCTGGAACCTCCCCTTTTCCTGGGGACCACCCTGTTACAGAATGAACCAGCCCTGGCCTGTGAGTTCCACTGTAGTGAGATGTGAGGGGGACTCCCCACAACACCCCACAGCTCCCCACTGGCTTCCCAGGACACTGACCACTGAGAGAGGTGCTGCCTAGCACAGGAACAGGCGCTTCCTCCACGCCAACCCACCAGGTTTTCTCTGGACTGTGCACCCCAAGCCGGGAGAGCTGACCCCTGAGGGGGGGCATGCCTCTGGGGGTCTCAGGGAAGGCCCCACGGGCTCCCACACAGGTGTGCCTATCTGTGTGCCTCATCTGACCCTGGAAGCTTGCACATGTTCCCCTCTGGCCCCCTGGGGGGGACATTTATCTGGGTGTGAATTCCAGTGATTGGTAGACCACTGGCTGCCCCTCAAGGGCGCGTCCTCCAGACCTGAAGGGCAAATGCTGTGGCTGGAGTCCCTGGGTGTGGCGTTTGCTGGGGAGGTCACCACGGTGATTAGGACAACACAACAAGGCTTTTGGAGTCTGGATTCTTATTCCCTGTCCGGACACAAGACCCCACACCCAGTCACTCATTCTTTCACACTGTTCCTACCTCTGCTGAGCGTGACTCACATTCCCTGTGCCCGAGACCTAGCTCTCCCCGCTCCCACACACACACACACTGCCCTTCACAGGCTACACCATCGAGGGTCACTTACCAATTTTGACCCCAAGTCTCCCCTAACTGCCCCTTCCTCGGGTGTCTTCCGTGCTCACCCATCCCCACCAGGCCTCACTCCAGCTCTGTTATTCATCCACATTTCCTTAGGCCTCTCTCCTCGGCCCATGATTGGTTGGCAGACACGGTCCGATCCCAGGTCAGGGTGCCCTGGTATGACGTCAGACAGGAAGCCCCCTTCCCAGAGAACACAGGAACTCAAGCCTAATATGGCGGCCAATAATTCAAGATGGAGGCTGACATGCTCTTCACTGCTCTGCCCAGAGGGAGACAGAACTTTCCAGACAGCCCCGTTTCCATACACGCCTGGCACCTTGGCCCCCTTTCAGGTTTCCTTAAACTGTGTCCCTTCATGGCAACCGGGGTGACGGCCACTTCTGGGATCCCCGCTGCTTGACTGCCCGACGGGTTGGAGTGTTTATAATTCAGATGAGGCTACACCATCGAGAGTCACTTAATAACTTTGACTGCAGATTGTTTCTCAGAAAAGGCGGCTGTTCTCCACAGCTACTTGCTGTGCTGCCCACGAGCTGTATGGCTGGGTGACTTCTCCGGCTACACGTTCCTGACTCCGGGATCTCTTACTGGGTCACTTCTCTGACTTCAGAGAGCTGTCTGCAGGAGCTGAGCCAGGAGGGTTTTCAACAGGCTGGGCAGAGCTGGGGTGGGGGTGTCCACCTGTTGGGGGGGGCAGACTATGACCTCGAGCTCTGTGGAAATGTTGCCACTTGTATGAAAACTGCTCCTTTTACCTGCCTGGAGCTGCAGTGCAGAGTGAGTCTCTCTGTAAGGACCCCACCCACTGTGCCCGGGGTGGGGGGAGGGGATTCAGTCCCTGACACCCCGAGAGTCACTTAACCTCTCAGTTCCCGGCATCAACGGCGCGTGACGGGCATGCTCTCACCTCTCTCACCGGCTATTTCCAGAATTAATTGAATAATGCTCACAGTGCTTTGAGCTTCCTCGAAAGAGGGGCGTCTGGACATGGGACAATTATTCTAATGATAGCTACCTGGGGCCTGTGTGCGCAGTGTGGCCTTTTAATATTGTCACCACATGTGATGGTAGTGCAAAGCCACTTTCCCAAGGGGCAGGTTTGAGGAAGACACGTTTTCAAAGAGTAGCAGGGCTGTGCTGAGCGTCTGGGGGAGCAGAAGCTCAGACTCCATGGTGAAGGTGGGCATCTCCCCCTTGGAGCCCTAAAATGTGTCAGTGTGGGTCCCCCTACACACAGCGGAGGGGCCAGCCCTGCTCACCAGCTTGCTCCCACCAACCAGGTCCCCTTGCACAATTCCCGACTAGGCCTGAGCGGTCGGTTGGGGGCAGGCTACCGACCAGTTAGAATCAGCCAGTGCTGGCCCGCCCTGGTGGCGCAGCGGGCTAACGCGCAGCACTGCAAGCTGGCCGCAGACGCGTCAGGACGAGTTCGACTCCCGGCCAGGGAGTGACCCACAGGGCGCAGCAGACCTCTCCTGTCTCCCCGCTGCTCCCCTCAGCCACACATTTCAGTAGATTTGTCTGTTCTGCTCCCCACTCTGTCTCTGGTGAATCATCTCACACACACCCCCACCTCTGGCCTATACCCCAGTTCTGTGTGCATAAATAAATAAATCTTTAAAAAACAGAGTCAGGCCCTCCCTGGTGGTGCAGCGGGTTGAGGCATAGCACTAAGAAGCTAAAGCCACTTCCAGAAACTAAGGCCACTTCCGCATGAGTTTGATCCCCGCCTGCCCCGGAGGTGACCACATGGCGCGGCAGACCTCTCCTGACCCGCCCGCTGCTCCCCTCAGCAGTGTACTTGGTCCATCTCCCTGTTCTGCTCCCCACTCTGTCTCTGGTGAAGCCTCTCGCCGCCCCTGAGCCTCTGGCCTGTACCCCAGTTCTGTATGCACAAATAAATAAATCTTTAAAAAACAAACAAACAAACAAAAAACAGAGTCAGCCTGCACCCTGCACCACTGCAGCCTTGCCAGGCATGAGGTGCAGATCGCGTGGGGCAGACAGGAGGCCCAGGGGTGACAGCGAGAGGTGACAGCGTGGCCCCGGACTCCTGCAGCAAGCCCTTGGATGCAGCCAGTGGGCCTCACCGCCGTGCCCCGCTCCCAGGGCCGCTCCCCAGCTCAGGGCCCCTGCAGCTGTTCCAGGACATGGGGCGCCAGCCTCGGGGTCCTCGGGATCGGGCCCTCCCCAACATCACGGACCCCACACGCAACATCACCCCATCCATGGGGGGGCTCTGCTGGGCACCGATGGGCATTGCCTGCTTCATCGCATCTGCCAGGTGCAGGGGCACCAGCGTCACCCCAGAGGGGCAAGGACGAGTCCCCAAGATAGGCCCAAGCGGCAGGAGACCCCGATCTCAAGCTTTTGCCAGCCTCTCTACTGCCTCCCAAGAGCCTGCACCCCCTCCCCATAACTCCTTCTGTGCTTTAGGGCACATGGGAGAGATCAGAAGGCAGCAGCTGCCCAGCACCCCTAGTGACACCCCACCCCAGAACCTGGTACGTCCTTTTCGAGTTCTGGCTTTTCAGTCGGAGGGTTTTGACCAAGGTCCTTACTTTGTCTGGACTGTACATGAGAATAATAACATTTCGGGCCCTTCCTGGTGGCGCAGCGGGTTAGGACGCAGCACTGCAAGGTGGCCACAGCCACTTCAGTGTGAATTCGGTCCCCGGCCCCGGAGGTGACCCACAGGGCGCAGCAGACCTCTCCTGTCTCCCTGCTGCTCCCCTCAGCAGTGGACTTCATCAGTCAGCCTGTTCTTCTCAGTCTCTGGTGAATCCTCTCACTGCCCCTGCACCTCTGGCTTGCACCCCAGTGCTGTATGCAGAAATAAATAAAGCTTTAAGAATATTAACATTTCTCAGCAGACGCTGCAAAGCATCTGAAGTTCTAGATGAACCTGAACTCTGGTGTAGAAGCCTCCTGACCCCACGCAGACACGTCCCCATGGGAGCCAATGAGTGGAGGTGGGGAGCACCCCCAGATCCTGACTCGTGTAGGCCTGGAGCAGGAATCCAAGCCAGGGCCATGGCTGTGGGGGGCTCGCCTGTGCTCACTTCATGCTCATCCACCAGGTCCCCAGTCTCCGTGGCATCTGCGCCTGAACTGGCCAGTGACTCCTTATGGACGTGGCGATGGAGTGGGACCCTGCCCAGAAAGTCCCCAGGTCCACATTTACAGTGGGGGAGGCCAGTGCTGGCAGCCAGGTAGAGACTGAGCCCCAAGGGCATGTCTCTCTGGGGTGCTGAAACTGAGGTCACCCTGACAAGGCCTGAAAGAACATTAGCTTCCAGACGGTCAGTTTGTTGGACGAACCAAGAAAGCACTGGTCAGGCCACAGGCCACACTGCATGGAGCCACAGGATCAAGGTGGGGAGGGCCAAGCCTGGGGTGCCAATGTGGTGAGGCTAAAAGAACATTCCCACCCCACTCAAGCCGGAAGGGGCCGTGACGCTGGCCGGGTGGGCAGGGAGGGGACAGGAGTGAGGCAGAGGAAAGCAGCGACTGGAAAGGGGGTGCGTCCCGCCCGCCTGGCCAGCTCTTGCGGGTGAAGGGTGCGGGCGGCCAGTCTCAGGGCCCAGGGTGGCGCGTCCTAAGACCTGGGACAAGCCCCTATACCTCTCCAGCCATCAAACAGAGTCACAGGACCTTAAGGAAAAGCCCATCATGTTGACGCAGGTATTGAACGCTCACTGCAGAGTGCCAAGTGCTTTGTGGTTTTTTTTGTTTGTTTGTTGTCTTTTTTAAGATTTATTTGTTTCTTCATACAGAACTGGGGTCCAAACCAGAGGTGAAGGAACAGTGAGAGGCTTCACCAGAGACAGAGTGGGGAGCATAACAGGCAGATCGACTGAAACACTGCTGAGGGGAGCAGTGGGGAGACAGGAGAGGTCTGCCGCACCATGTGGTCACCTCCGGGGCTGGGGATCGAACTCTCGCTGAAGGGGCTGTGACCAGCTTGCAGTGCTGCATCCTAACCCGTTGCGTCACCAGGGAGGGCCCGCCAAGTGCTTTGGGTGATCTAAGTTTAGCTCCCCAAGCCTCACCCGATAGGCACTGTTCCCATTTTCGAGAGAGGCACACAGTGTCATTTCACCTAGACAAATTGAGCGGGGGCCTGGAGTTGAACCCCAAGCCTCTGCCCGCCCCCGGACCCCCGACCCAGAACTGGCTGGCACCACCGCGGCCGGCTCAGTCAGCACTGTCATCCGAAACAGCGCGAGTCACACAGGTGACTTTAATTTTACTAGCGGCCCCATAAAAGTGTCAGGTGAAACTCATTTTACTAATGTATTTGACTCAACCCAATAGATCCAAAAGATTATTTAACATGTAATCAATGTGAAAAATATTAACGAGCTATTTTACTTTCTTTTGCTTATGCTAAGGTTTCAGGATGCGGTACGGATTTATGCCTGGACCGCACACCTCCGTGCCGATGATGGGCTTCAGGCCTCATGGGGTTACCTGCTACCCCAGGACACTGGGGGTGCAAGGAGGCGCCACCAGTGATTACGTGGAGTCCACAGGCACACGCCGGGCTGGCCCTGGCCGCCAGACTGGCAGCACAGCCCTCTCTTCCCGGGGCCCACATCCCCCGCGGCCCGGATTCCCTCTGACAGCACCATCTCGTCCCTTCCTCTGCCTCAGTGATTTCTTTCAAAATCCTGCCTGAGCCTCGGTTGTTGTCCATTTTTTAGGTGTCGGACCTTGCCCCCTCTGCCTCTCGTCCTGTTTCTTCGAGTTTGCGCTTTACCCAGTCTCAAAGCCAAACGCTTAGCTCATTTACGGCCAATCTTTCGTTTCCTGATAAATACATTTAAGGCATAAATTCCCCTCTTTGTGCTTCTCTCTCTGTGTCCCACAGATTTAATCTTCAAGTTCATTCCTTTTTAGCCTTTCCTCATTTATTACTTCTGTTTTAACGGGTCTGCTTCACTTCCAGACACAAACGATCGTTTGCTTTCCCTTTCTCATTAATTTCTAACAACGGTGATCATTTCTAACCATCTCTCCCATCGTGATGCAGGCACACAGGTGTGGTGACCGATGCCTTGGGAGGGCTGGACATCCTCTGGTGGCCAACCACATGGTTCATTTCATGTTCTGCTAGTGGGTGCGTCCTGTCTCCTACGAAGGCCCCAGCTCACTCCTGCCCTAACCCTGTCCACGCCCATCACTAGCTCCCGGCCAGACCTGGCCACGCCTGGCCAAGAAGGAGCCACAGCCGGAGCCTAAGTGACAGACCAGGACAGGGCGGCAGTTCCCTGCATACCCTGGACCCCACTGAAAGAAAACAACAGGGATGGCTGTAATAATACCAGCTGCTCCTCCTCAGCTCCGCCTAACCGTGAGACAGGCGCCGAGAGCTTGACACCAACGAACCGCATCCTGCAGCCCTCTCAGCCCCACTGTATCCACAGCCCGGGTTACAGCTGAGAAAATGGGGACCTCAGACGGTACCTGCCCGAAGCTCTGGGTCTGCAAAACAGGCATGGGGGTATGAGCTGCACTGGTTAGCCAGCACATGAGCACAACTCAGAAAGCGGAGTCGGGACGGCGCTGTGAGAGAGCTCCCCAGGCCGAAGCAGGCGGTACAAGGTCCTCCAGCCTCTCTGACACCCCAAGGCAACTAGGTGAACCTGGAGGAGGCCCCGCAGCCCAAGAAGCCCAGCCACCGCCCAGGGCCAGGGGCCCTCAGAGATGGCTGCCCTTCCAGGGTAACCCGATGTTCATGTACTAAGGGTGAAGCCAAAATCACCCAGACATCTTGCACATCCCCCAAAGTCGGGGCAGTTTGAGGCCAGAGGCCAAGGGGTTCTTGTTATTTGCTATGGGCTGCCCCCATAGGGTGTCAAAGGGTGTCCAGGCCTACGGAAGCCCAGCCGCAGACAGCCAGGCCGGGTCAAGCTCCAGATACAACCGGGATGCAGGCAAACGCAAGGTCAGCCACGGCCCAGGGCCGCGCTCCAGCTCCCTCGCCCCCCAGGCCCCGCCGCCAGAGGTCACGCGCAAGATAGAATTTGACACAGTGAGACTCCGCTCCCATGTTAATGCCCCTCAGAGCGGGGCCGCCAAAGTGAAATAATAAATTTAGGAAAACAAGCAGAATGACCCGTCTGGTTGGTTGGTTTTTCTAGATACCATCTACATATTTTAGAAACGTACAACCTTCTAATAGAAATGAATAAACTACTCAACCATAAAGTTGCTATAGAAGATATGCTTGTTCTGATTCGAAAGGGCATCTGCTATCTGCAATATTGATAATACTTTTCAAATTTCATCTGCTTTTGTTTGCATTCTGTGTCGTCTGTTTAAACACACTGGGAATAATAATGAATCCCTGCATTATCTCTACTTTTTCAAGGCCGAACATATAACTTTATCACAAAAATAATTAAAATTCTTTGGCACTCTTGTATCTTTTCCATTAAACGTTATCAACCAGTGACAATAAACTAACACGAGCCCAAGGCTGGCCATGGGCCGCCTTTACAAAGAATGCATTTGTCCCCGGGCGAGAGACATGAATTTTCAGTTTACAGGGTCAGACAATCCTGAAGTTCTTTACAGTAGGAGACCACAAATCTATGCCTCCTGTCCCCTAACGGGGGCTGGCGGCGGGCACGGGGCACCCCATAAATTCTCAGGCAAGAATACACTTTAATAGGCAAAAAACCTTGGCAGCTTAATAATTCTGAGTTGCAAATTTAAATATTTTACATATCATTAGACATTAAAAACAAAGATTTATGCTGCTCGTCTCCGCGGAGTGAGGACCCTACGACTTCACACACAGCCATGAATCTGCTTGAGGCTCATTAGCTGAGCGTCTTGGGCTAAGGAAGCCCGTCGAGTGGAGGCTGCCTCTAAATCACGGCTTTTATTTTCCCGCCATCAGGCAGCACTTGAGGAGACCCCTCCCCTTTGCAATGTCCCTGCTGGCTCCCGTGACCAGCAGCGGCAGGACCCAGGAGCCGGACCCCACCTCAGCGCTCCAGACGAGCAGACGGGGCGGCCCAGCTCCCGTCCCCAGCGCGGCTTCCCACGAAGACCGGGGTGTCCCTCCCTGTTGGGAGCCCGGGTTGGGGCCTTTGGGAACAACTTAGAGGTCAGTGAATCATATCACTGGGCCCCAGTGGACAGGCCTCAGATGAAGAGGAGGAGAAGGGTAGAGGGGTGGGAGAGGAGGAGGAGGCCGCCCACCCCTGCCCCCAAGTGCCGCTCCATGCACCAGCTCTTGTCTCAGATCCTACTTATCCTTCAGCCTCTCAGCCCTCGAGGTCCCTGAGCTGCGGGCAGCCTGCTCCAGTGCTCCCCAAACACCCTCCAGAGTCCTCGCTCCGATGCACCCCCACCTGGCCCAGGAGGCCTGGGCCCAGGCCTCCCTCCCTCCGTCCCCCCCCCCCTCCCCCCCCCCCCCAGCCAGCAGACTGCCCCAGCACGGCCAGGTCTACGCCTCGACCCCCAGCTGAGGGCCCCGAGACAGGCGTTTATTACCTACGTCTTACTTCATGCAGTCTCATGCCCTCACCTCTGGGGCCTTGCTGACCCTGGAGACCTGCCCTTCCAGCTAGCCGGGTACCAGAGGCGGTGAACACCGGGACTCTGAACCCCCCTGGTGTATGGGCTCCTGCACTCAAGGCCGCTATCCCGCTGGCCTGTGGCCCCAGGGCCGGGGCCCTAGAACCCCCGTGCCCAGAATCCATCAAGCTTCCACCATCTGCCCATCCCCCGCCTGCCACCTGCCTTGCCTGCTCGCGGTGGTGAAAACCACAGTACCAGACTTTGCTCGCCCTCTGCCTCCTGACCAGTCCCAGTGCTGCCCCGTGGCCTGTCCGGAGCGGCCCTCCTTGGGGGATCTGTGGGTAACAAACTGTCTCGGTGGAGGCAGGCGTGTCCCAGTCGAGGGCCTATTGCTGCTCAGAATTTCCATGAATATATGGCATTTTAGCCCAGAGCAGACAGCTCACAGACATGGGTGTTTATACTAAAAACTCCTCTTAGTGAGTTGTCGTGAGTTGTCTGCATGCTGCAGCTCCCACCACCCTTTTTTTTTTTAATCGTCTACTCATCCCTCACAGGCCGAGCAAGGCTCATGGGCTGGGTCTGGCCTTGAACTTGTTACCTGCACACCTGGAATGTGAGCACAGGGACTGATCCAGCGTTTGGCCAGTGGGTTCCGGGGAGCTGGCCCTGGCAGAGGCAGCCAGACTGTCCACCGATGTTCCGGACACCCCAGAAGTGCCATTGCTGCTTCCCCTGTCGTCGGTGAAGATTTGCTCAGAACTTAACCCAAGCCAGAAACATGCCAGCGTTGGCCAAGCTTGAGTTGCACCTCACCCCACGCCAGCCCTGCCTCACATGAGGAAACGCAGCCCAGGGGACGGGAAGGCGTTCTTCTGGGGACACATGGCGATTCGGCCTGTACCCAGCCCTCTGTTCTCCAGCCAAGTCCCGCGAGCAGACAAGAGGAGGACGAAAAAGGCACACGTCCACAAAGCAGAGCGAACGGAAGAGCAGGGGAGAGATTTTGCCGGAAGCGTGAGAGATGGAAAGCAGATGGAGCAGTAGCAGCTGAGTAAGTGGGACAGAGGAACCAGCTTGTCAACTGCAGCGGGGGACGCTCGACTGGGGGTACCGGCCACGCCCGGCGTGGGGTATTGACGGAGCTGAGCTGGCAGGGCTGGCTGCCAGTCAGTCACCCTGATACTCTCTGGGCTCCAGGCAGCCAAGGGAGCACCTGCCCGCCAGCCAGCACGAGAGCATGGAGGTCTGGAGGAGCTGGGCCCAAGCAGCAGGCCCCATGACGAAATGACCACGAGGGGCCCCCAGAAAGGGGCCTCTAAGGAGTGGTGACCCCAGCCCCACCCCGAGTCCTCCCAAGCTGACAGGTGTGCTCGGCCTCCCGCCACCACGCTCACGGAGACTGGGAGAGTGTCGAGGCAGACTGCAGAGAAAGAGACCCAGGTCCACGCGTGCTGGCTTGCAGAGGGGGGCAGGCCCCCTCCGAGTGCAGCACAAGCCTTCCCGGCAGTCTCTGGTCCTCACGCCAACACCCGCAGGGCCAGCCGAGGGCATCGCACAGCTGGGCAGTCTCCAGGTGAGAGGCCCCAGGGGAGCTTGGGAGAGGTGGCAGCAATAGCCGAGCACGAGGGGCCCTCAGGGGAGCACTCGTCCTGCACAAACCCCATTGCCCTCCCCAAGCCCTCAGACCTCCACACCCCACACCCGGCCTTGCTGAGCCTGAGGGCCTTACCTTCCTCAGATAGGTGGGATTGTGCCCTATCAAGTGTTTGTTTCTCTCAGCAGCATAATGTATCCGTAAACTTTGTTAAGGCCATAGTTTCTCTCTGAAAACGTCTTTAAAAGAGGAATGACCGGCCCTCCCTGGTGGCGCAGCGGGTTGAAGCACAGCACTGAGAATCTGAAGCCACTTCCGCATGAGTTCGATTCCCGCCTGCCGCCTGCCCCGGAGGAGACCACATGGCGAGCCAGACCTCTCCTGACCGCCCGCTGCTCCCCTCAGCAGTGTACTTCGTCGATCTGCCTGTTCTGCTCCCCACTCTGTCTCTGGTGAAGCCTCTCACCACCCCCCACCCTGAGCCTCTGGCCTGTACCCCAGTTCTGTATGAATAAATAAATAAATCTTAAAAAAAAAAAAAAAAAGAGGAATGACCAGGCCCTCCCTGATGGCGCAGCAGGTTAAAGCGCAGCACTAAGAAGCTTAAGCCACTTCAGCGTGAGTTCGATCCCTGCCTGCCCCGGAGGTGACAACATGGTGCGGCAGACCTCTCCTGACCCGCCCGCTGCTCCCCTCAGCAGTATACTTCGTCGATCTGCCTGTTCTGCTCCCTGCTCTGTCTCTGGTGAAGCCTCTCACCATCCCTGAGCCTCTGGCCTGTACCCCAGTTCTGTATGCACAAATAAATAAATCTTTAAAAAAAAAAAAAAGAGGAGTGACCAGTTATTCATCAATCAATTAATTTCTTGTATTAGAGAGGTAAGAAAAGTTAGCACTCCATGAACTAGGACCCAGAGACTGACAAAAGGAACATTCACCTAAAAAAAGAAAATAAATTTTGGGCCCTCCCTGGTGGCACAACAGGTTAAATAAAGTGCAGCACTGAGAAGCTATCAGCAGCCATTTCAGCCACCTCAGCGGGAGTTCGATCCCCAAACGGGGAGTGACCCACAGGGTGCAGCAGACCTCTCCTGGCTCCCCACTGCTCCCCTCAGCAATGTACTTTGTCGATCTGCCTGTCCTGCTCTCCACTCTGTCTCTGGTAAATCCTCTCACCGCCCCCCACCCCGCACCTCTAGTTTGTACCCCAGTCCTATATGCATAAATAAATAAATCTTAAAAAGAAAAAATAAATTTTTACCATTTGAAACATAGGAGCAGAATTTTTAAAAATCAGTACTTAGAAGTTAGAGTGGAGAAATCCCTTAGAAGTAGAACAGAAAGGGAAATAATGAAGTAGGAGAAAATAGGTAAGTTAGGAGGAGAGAAGGGGTGGGCGGGCAGGGGGTGGAGCAGAAGACCGGAGAGTTCCAGAAGACTGAGAAGAACCAGAGCAGAGGACCTGGAGGAGGGCTCAAGGGAACCCTGCAGTTGCAAGACAGGAGTTTCTAGACCGAAAGAGCAGGATTTCAGAATGGCAGGGATAAGGGAGAGATCTTAAGCTTTCAGGGGACAAAATGGGCCACATGCCAATGAGAGGGACGGGGAAGGCCGCAGCCTTCTCAAAGCCTCTGTGGAATCGTGAGGACAGAGGGCCGGTGCCTTTGTCATCGGGAGAGAAAATGACTTCAACCTGGGCCTCCAGACCCAGCCACAGTCCTGCCAGCTGGGAGAGAGGACAAACATGTCCTGCATGCAAAGTCTGAACGAAACTGCCCCTGCCACCTTTTCTCTGAGGGCCCCTGCAGGGTATGCGCCCCCGAAATGAAGGCGCAAACCAAGAAACAGTACGCTGGGCAGTACGCTGGGCGCAAACCAAGAAACAGAAGGCTGTTCAGGGTGGTGTGGAGGGTGGCGCCCGGGGCAGCTGAAGCCAGCCCTCAAGAGACACCGAAGTGCTCCTGGAGGGGTGTCCCGCTGCCGGGGCAAGGACATGTTGGCAGTCATCACAGGCGTTAATAGTTCTGGCAGGAAATGGGGCATCAATTTACTAATGATACTTCTTTTCCTCTAAAGCCAGCACAGTAATAACAAAAAGTGTGGAGGGCAGGACAGAGACTTCTTGTTTCACTTCTGACACCCAGAATCATGCACATGTATCAAATTGCTATATACAAATGAAAAGCAAAAAAGGAAGTTGCATTTAAGTAGCATGGCTAAGATAGCACATCTCTTCAAGAATGCCTCGCTGCTCCAGCATCTGATATGCCACCTGGGAGAGGGTTCTAGCTCCGTCAGGGCTCCCTGGTCTTGGCTCAGAACCAGCATCCCCAGTCCTGGGGTGGGTGGTGGACCCGGGGCTGGCCAGGGAGGGCCGACCCCAAGACCTGCGGAAGGACACAGCCAGGGTGCAGCTCTGGCCCAGACACTCCAGACACCCTCTGTGTGAGGCTCACCCCAGCCTGGGCACAAGGTGAGGCCCCTGCAACCCCAGGACCTCTGGGCCTCCTTTCCTCCAAAGCCCCAGGAAGGCAGGAGTTGCCAGAAGCCACTCAAGGTCCTTGGGCCCTGCCCTTCCCTCCTAGGGAGCAGGGCTTCCAGCGCAGAGGGAGTCAGAAATCCATATTTCTAATAGGATGAGACTGTCCTCCCTGAGAGATAGATTTTTTTCCGATATCCGAGCCAGAGCGCAGACCGGCTCCCTGCATCAGCAATCCCCACCGTCCTCCCCAGCCTGGTGTGCGTGCCCGTCCCGGAGCTCAGGCTCTGTCCCCGTGAGACACCAGCTGCCTTTGTGTCCAGTCCCGACCCCCTGTCCCCCTCCTCGAGGCGGAGACCACCAGTCCCTGTGAGGAGAATCCGAGAGTGCGGGGATGCGCTGTTTCACTTCCGAAGAGTGTTGAGGGCCCAGATAGACCTGGGAGCTCACTCTGCACTCAAGCACCCTCCTGACCAGTGGCCTTAGGGGCCCTCCTGGACTCTTCCTGACTCTCCCCAGGCTTCTGGGGCCCAGGCTGGGGGCCCTGCCTTCCTCTCTCGACTCCCCTCTCCCCTCCCAGGGGAACATTCGGTGTCCCGGTCCCACTGCGGGTTTCCTGCCTCTCCAGCCTAACTATTTTTTATAATCTTTGGGATTGACCAACACGACTTTTTCTATTGACAGTCCACATCCTCGTGGCCCTGGGCAGCAGGCTGCGGGCCGGCCGGGGCTTGAAGAAGTGAGGCCAGGTCAGAGCCCAGAAGGCCCTGTGGCCTGTCTCCGCTGGTCCCCTCAGATGGGGCCTTCCTGTTCCCGTCGGCTCCTCCAGGCACTATGCCCTGGGCACCTGCGGGCAGTTCTCATATGCCAGCCAGGGGTGGTGGCCTCTGTTGGCACAGCAGTGCCAGTCCACAGAGGCCCAGCCTCCAGGAACCACATTCTCATGGAGCCCTGAGAGCACAGGCCAAGGTGGGCTCAGGTGACGGGCCTGGCCTTCGGGGTCACCAGCATGTGTAAGAGAGTGTGAGGGTGTAGACACACAGGGGTGGGTGTGACTACAGTTGTGACATGAGTTGTGATGTGTAGGCGTTGGGTGAGAATGTCAGCGAGTGTGAGAGTGTGGATGCGTGAGCGTGGGGTTGTGTGTGGGAGTGGGAGAACGTGGGAGCACCCCATCCCTGCCAGTGATGCCCCCCGGCCCCTGGCGGCGTGAGATGGCTCAGCCTCGGGTCATCTAGCGTCATCTACGTGAGGGGCTTGCGTCACTACGTGCTCCTACTGTGGCTCAGTGTGCAGCCTGTGCAGCTGTCTCCCACAACCCTCCTCGGTGCCCCTTGTCACCACTGTCCACTGCACACATGAAGTGCAAATGGTCTTGCGCTCTGGGAACCCCCCTCTACAAACTTTGAATCTCCACGCCAGCTCTAGGCCTCAGTTCTCCCCTCAAGAGGACACGGGGACCTTAAAAAAAAACTCGGCCTCAGACTTGAGTTCTCTCTGATTCTGTTTCCTCATCTCAGACACTGATCATGCAGGGGCTGTTTTCTGTTCTGTGGGAGCCAAGGCCAGGTGGCTATAAGCAGAGCTGGGGTGTGGATTGGGGGGTACCCGACAGAGCTTTCAGTTCAGGGGAATGGAGCAGAGGTGAGGCCACCAGTGTAGGCAGTTCAGCCCCAAGCTCACCCGGCAGCATGGCGCCCAAGCCCCGTTTCTATCTTGAATTGAATGTTGGACTCCCCTGGTCTGTCCCTAAGCGCCCCCCCCACACACACAGCTCTCCTGAAGGATCGGCCCCCCCTCTCCCCACTGAGTCCAGAAGAAGCAGGGGCAGGGTAGGGCACACATGGATGCCATGGTCACCCCTCCCTTCCCAACCACTCCTCCCCCACACAGCCCGCACAGCACCTTGAAGGAACGGCAAGGACACCCCAGACACAGAGGAGGGGCCCCCAAAGAGCCCCCACATAGAGATTCCATTTTGCCCTCACCCCAGAATCTCAGGTTCGTGCATGGGCCAACAAAGACACAAGCTCTTCGCTCCCTGGGGCCCCAACCACCCCCACGGTTGTGGGTGCAGGTGGGGAGGGGGCTGGGCGGGGCAGGGGGGAAGCTGAGCGATCAGCTCCAGCCCCAGCCCCTCCCGCCTGCTAGATCACAAAGGGCTCCTCTTCCCATTCGCTTCCTATTCAACCATGTCTGCTCATTGTCAATAAAAGCCATTTTTAAGGTCAACTATCTTCTTCCATCAACCGCCAACCCCACACAGCTCCAACGCACCAGCCCCAGCACCACATCATGAAATAAAAATTAAATTGTAGTTGGGCTTTTAAATCAACTCAATTAAAATAAAGAGATTCTTGGCTTGATATAGGGAAATATTTGTATTTCCAATTCTATTTGTTAATACATTGACATATGTGCTATTTTTTAAATGTAGCACTAAGTGCACTTTCTGTCAATGCCATAGATTTTTTAATAGACTGAGAAAATGCATTTCATTTCTTCTTATTTTCCTTCAATACATCATTTGGTTCTGCTTTTTTGCCTGCATGAAATTCATTTTCTAATGGAAATATTTGTTTTGTAAATCAAATATGTATTATGCACAAAATGCAAAGCACAAATTAAATTATGTTAATGAAATGAAAGAGATATGAAATGCATATTTCATGGACAAAACATAACCTCAGCAAACAACCATTTCTTGATAAAATCTTTAAACACAATCTCATTCTGTGACAGACATATTGTTAAAGTAGATAGCACCTCATTTAAATGGTTTCCTTTAATATTAGTGCTTAGTATATAATTGTAAATAACTTTTGGGATGAAAAACCAATAATGAAATACTGTCTTTAATAGTTTGCTATTGATGTCAGCATAAAATTTGTCGTAGTTGAATATTGGAAATTGGGAGTGCACAGAAATATTCTCAAAAGCTGTAAATGATTGCATATTTAAATAGAGCTGACTAAGGCAAAGATGTTATAGATATTAGTAATAGGCAGAAAATTATGCTGACCTAACATTATTTGACAAAACCCACTGTTTTAAATTATATATTGGTTACACTTAATGAATAATAGATTTTGTAGGTGTTGTTTCTCCGATCATAATGCTGATGGCACCACACGGGGGGGTTTCTCAGTCATCTTCCTGACAATAAACACAGCCACAGCCTATCGCCAAGGTCAGGAGCGGCCCCTTGGTGCTCTCGGCCAGACAAAGGCTCTCGGGCGGCCAGGTGAGACCTCAGGTGAGACGTGTTGCAAGTTCCCGCTGACAACCCAGCCTCCCGGAACCCAGTACCGGTGGAAACAGCTATCTGGCTCGAAGCCCCCCAAAAACACTGGTCCTGTCCCCCAGGTCATTTTTGCATGCACGTGGCCGGGGGCGTCTGGGAGGAGGCTGAGCGCGGCCGTGGCACCTGGTAGCAGACTCCCCTGTCCCCTGCTCCCTGCAAGCCCCAGCGCTCACTCGTCCACACGCACACACGCTCACGATCCCCACGTGCGGGTCCCGCATGCTTCCTGCTCCCCACAGCAGTGGGGAGAAGCCCTCAGGAGCCCTCTCCCCGTGGCAGCAGAGTCACAGCCGGGACCTTGAAGACACCCCCAACTCTTTGTCCTCAGGGTCTGCTGGGAACCCCGGGGTGTGTGTGAGCACGTGTGTGTGTACGCACAGACACACTCTGGACACCAGCTCAGCCCAGGCCTGTCCTTTGCGTGTCCCTTGGCTGAGTGAGGGCCAGGGACTCACCATGGGGGTCTGCACGCCCACGCGTGTGGGGCTGGGAAGGGAAGGGGTTGGCATGAGGAGGGGGTGCGGGAGAGAGGTGTGCGAACGTCTCAGTGAGGGGGTTGCCAGACCGGTGCTTTGGATCTTTCCAAAATGCTTTAGAAAAGCGAGTCCCTAAACCTCGGCATTTAACGGAAGGGAGGAGGGAGAAAGAAACCCTGGAGCTCCCTCCGCTCTGTTCTCCCATCCACGCCAGTGCTTTGCCACCCTTCCTCCCCAAAGAGCGTTTGAACCCTAAGCCCTGGCTGGGCTGGCCCCCCACCTGCTCTGCCCCTGAACTGCTCCGTGGTTTGGGCTAAGTGATTGCCCTCTCTGGGTCTCTGCTTTTCTCCTGTCCACTTGACTCAGGGCTCAGAGACAGCTTGGTCCCACCCAGTTCTGGAGAGCAGAAATCTGAAGACACCAAATCTGCCGACTTTCTCTCTGCCCACCATGGGGGCCAGCCCTGACTGACAGCTCAGAGATGCCTGCATGTGGGCACCAGGGGGGTGCCCTTTTGGGTGCCCACATGCTGTCCTGGTGCTGCTACTGCACACCCTGAGCAGCTGTGGGGTGTAAAGAACTAAGGGTCCTCCCCAGAGACCAGGACAGCCAGTTGCTGCCCCCCAAGGATGGACCAAGGAGAAGCCGGTCTGCCAAAAGGCTGTTCACCCCAGGAGGGACCCCCAGCTCCACTGGGGTCCCACGTGGGATTCCTGGCAGAGCTCCCACCTCAGCAAACTCCCAGCACCCACTGGAGCAACGGGAAGAAAAACCAGAGTGCATCAGGGCGGGGCGGGCGCTTCAGGCTATGCCCGCTTCACCCAGCCCTGGCATGGGCTGAGGCAGACAGGAGGCGACTAACGAATGCTCACACCTGCATCTCCAGCAGAGGCAACAAGGCGCTCAGCCATTTGTCCGACAACTGCTCCTTGGGCCCTATGATGCACCTGCAGCAGGCCCAGCCCTGGAGACTCGGCAGGTGCACAATAGGGTGCTGACTTTGTCGCCCCTTCTGGGGTTTCTGGGAGAATCCCTCCCCTCTCACGACGGTGTGTGTGGTGGACCATGCTACAAAGGGAACAGTAAGCAAGTCCGGTGGGCGGCCGGGTGGTAGCAAACCCCAGACACAGGACGAAATGCCTCCCAGTGCTGGGACGGGAGGTCGGAGGTCAGGGGCCTCAGCCGGCTGAGCCCCAGGGCGGTGAGGGAGGCCTCGCCCGCCTCTGCCCGCTGCCGGGCACGTGGACAGATCGCTCCTGTGCCTGCCTTCCCCTTCCCAGGTGCTCTGCCAGCCGCGCCTGCGGCCACGTGTCTCTTTGTTTACGTAAGCACGCAGCCAGACTGCTCACAGGCCCCCACTACAGCGTGAACTTCTCCACCCCGGTGAGCCCCTACTTCCAAGTGAGGGCCCCTCCTGGGATACTGGGAGCCGGGCCTCCAGCATATGAACGGGAAGGGGGGTAAAGTTCAGCCTTAACAGTCTGTGACAGGAGGCCCAAGTATCAGATGTGACCCCCTGAGCTGACCTGCAGAAGCCACATGAAGGGGAGTGGGGTGCAGAGCTGGCAGGACTGAGAGTCCTGCAAAGTGAGAGAAGACACTGGCCAAGCCCCCAACAAAAATGGGGGTCCCTGGGAGTTGAGTGAAGGACAGGACAGCAGAGTAGGGGGGTCTCAAGGGCAAAAGGCAAGCCAAGCCCCCCAAGTTACAGCTTCTACTGCCTTCCACACCCCACTTGCTAGCCCAGCAGGGGTGGAGGGCGAATGCGACACAGGCTGAGCCCCTGGGGCCATTGGCCCCCTAATGGGCAGACTTGCAGGTGCCCAAGCCCCTCCCCCCACCAGGCACCCCATGTGCTCAGACCCCAAGTCTCTGGCCACAGGTGCAGAAGTTGCTCCGGGAGAAGCCCAAGGTGGGCCAGGACAGAGCCCCCAGGTGGGCACCTCACCGTGGACTCCGGACCTCAGCTCTGCCCCCCAGGAATCCCTGGGGCCTCCCGGGCCGCGCACCTCACAGCGGGCAAACGTTTTTATCCATTCCCTGAAATTAAACTTCCCCATTTTTCATTATCAAATTCCGAGCTGGTGTCATCTCCCCCCTGCCGGCGCGCGGCTCTCGTTTACAGCGCCCGAGATTAATATTAGGTGTTTGTAAAAGGCGAATATTAGCTTCTCCCTTATATCTGTCAGAATTAATAACTTCCCCATCACAGATAACTCCGGGTCAATATTAGATTCGCAGATGAGGCTGGAAATAAAATGTATGGAAATATAACGTCTCATTTGTACGTATTCAAAAGAGGCCCTTTCATTATTGAAATTCCGCGGCAACTGTTCAAAGGTCAGAGGACTTTGTGGCCTAGAAATACGCACCATCTGGCCGGAGCCATCAGGAGCCAGGACAAATCGGTGCCCTCCCTCCCCGGGGAGCCGGACGGCACCGGGCAGATCTGCCCGGGACTTTAGAGGGCAGCGGGAGAGAGCGCTCGCACGGTCCCGCACTGCTCCGGGACCCAAGCCAGGGCCGGGCCTGGCACCTCGCCAGTGGCTGCCATCAGCTGCCCTCCCACCTCGGTGCCAAATCGGCCACAAGGGCCCCTCCCTGCCCTCCGGCAGCCGGGTCCTGGACGTGGGGGCCAGACGGGGTTAATAGCCAGGGCTGCAGAAGTCCCCTCTCCCGGGAGAGCTGGCGGCCCCCAGGCTCACCCGCCGAGTGCGGCCTCCGAGTCAGGCAGGCCCAGCCCTCCGTTTGGCAATCGCTCATAAATCATAATTGACAAGCAGAATTTTTCCCTTGAGCAGCAAGGGTGCTTTATTTAGTTGTTTCTATTTTATCTGGTTGCGGAGATGATGGAGCCCCTCCTCACCACTCTGGCTGTCTCCCATAATAACTAAAATAATAAGAAAACTCTCGTGAGCCCCTTCTACCCTGGCAAATAATGTCTTGGGATGTGGGGCCCCGAAACCAAGACGGTAGAGAAGCCACTGATGATGAAGTGGGGGACACCAGCTCCCCTGGGCTGGGGAGCCCTGCAGCCATCCCGGCCCCCCAGGGCCCCAGAGGCAGGTGGACAGAGGAGGCCGCCCTCGGCCCGGAGAAGTGGAGCAGTGCCCAGAAGAGCTCCCGCCCTCCAGGGCCGGTGTTCACAGCAAGGCCCAGGGGTGCTTTGGAGTCGGCGGCCCAGCCTGCCCCTGCAGCTGGCTCTCCTGCCACAACCAGGGGCTTTGTAGTAAGGGAGCGCGTCGTCGGTGCACCCCGTCCCAGCAAGGCAGGACAGC
Source organism: Condylura cristata (assembly GCF_000260355.1). Classification (NCBI taxonomy): domain Eukaryota; kingdom Metazoa; phylum Chordata; class Mammalia; order Eulipotyphla; family Talpidae; genus Condylura; species Condylura cristata. The sequence continues at coordinate 8,360,663 of NW_004567140.1, forward strand.
CCTCCCAGGGTGCCGAAGAAAGGCCCTGGTACCCCAGGCAGCCCCTCCATCCTCGGAGCTTCTTTCTGGTGCTGAGAAACTCTGCTCCAGTTCCCATAAATGGCCTCAGCTCTCCCTGCTGACAGGCTCCTGCAGCTGGGCTGGCATTGAGGTCCCTGCTGGTAAGTTTTTGTGAGGAAGGGGCCCCTGCTCTGGGGAGGATGAAGGGAAAGCCCTTCTCTTTCTTTCTTCCTAAGCCCCTGAAACCTGCCGTGACCCACAGTTAAATCCCTTTTAACAAAGCTCACACTTCCTTGCCCAACTAGTTAAAACTCTCCCAAAATAAACTAGGCCCAGAGTAAGCATTTCCTGCGGCTCCAGAGGCTGGGATGGGGGGCCGGGGAGGCACTGAGGGCTCCTTGCCTGTTGGGGAGCAGAGCGCTGCTATCTAAGTTGGGGTGCCAGGCCTGTCCGCCCACCTCCACTTCCATACCTGAAATCCCTCCGAGTGGATCCATGGGCTGGGACGGGCAGCTCCAGACAGAAGCCTGGACCCCCTGTCCCTCCACAGTGGGGTTCCTTGTGGGGCCCTAAGTCAATGTGAGCCTCGGACTCCCCACCTGACCTGCACGGTGAGCGGTCTCCCCTCTGCCCAGTGAGGTGGGGGCAGGTGTCTGCACCCTACACGAGGCTGGGACACTGGGTGGGAGTGGGGCCAGATAGCTCAGACCCAAGTGGTGGGGCACTGGAGGAAGGGTGCTCAGGCCACCCCAGGCCCTCAGGCCACCTCTGCACAGGATGAACCAGCACAGGATGCACCCCACAGCCTCTCTGTGTGCACAGGTGACAGCCACAACCACTGGCCACCCCAGGGCCCACAAACACCACTCAGAGCGGGAGCCCCAGAGCCTCCCATGGACCAGGTGGAGGGCCCTAAGCTAGAGAGGACACCTTCCTGGCCTCTTTCCAGAGCCCCGCAAAGGAGCCAAAGCACACAGGGCCATGGGAATGGCACCACGCCTCTGGGTGACTCCTGGGGACCTCTGCCAGGGCCACCCGAGACTTGGGGGCTCAGAGCTTGGCTGCATGCACCCTCAGGGCCCTTTGGCTGCCCTGGGCAGCAAGCAGCAGCAGACTGAGAAGTCTCCAAGTACATCCTCGGTTTCAGGGGCTAGCCCCACCCCAGCTCCCTGCCACTGCTCCCGGACACCCTCCACTCCCCTACCCCCCGCTATTTACTGAGCATTTGTTACCTGCAAGATGCTATTCTGAACACCCGACACAGGAAATAGCAGACACATGGCCGGCCACAGGCTTGATCACAACATACCCAGAGTGAAGCAAGTGCCAGGGAGCTGCATGGCACGGATCAGCTCACTCGGGTGGTCAGGGAGGGCTTCCTGGAGGAGGTGGTACTTAAATCCAGTTGGTGACACAACAAGCTCAGAACAGAATGGCAGACCCAGGGGCAGCAAGTACAAAGCCCAGGATACTTCGTATGTTCTAGAAAACTACAGGCCAGTCAACTTGTCACTTAGGAAGGGAGTGGCCAAGATTGCTGTCACGTGGCCTGCCTACTTCCGGCCAGACATCCAGGCGGGATGTGGTGGGCTCTGGCGTGCCCCTGAAGTGCACTTGCTGTGGTCCAAGTGGGGGGTCTTGGACCATAGACAGGAGAGGGGAGATGTAAACAGAATCCTTTGCTAACCTGGGGTGAGAACAGCCTCTGAGCAACTCCCGACCCATCAGCACCAGCTGCGGCAAGGTCTCCCGGTGCCGGCCCCTCGGGCACACTTCTGCTCCCTCAGGCCGCCAGAGCTAAGCTCCCCAGGCAGCGCGGCTGACACTACAGAGTGCATTGCTCCCAGACCCCCGAGAGACCCTGCATTCAAGTGGGGGCAGAGTGGGCTCCCCGGGGGGGTGTGAGGAAGGCCACCTCAAGGGCCTCTCAAACTCACTCTGCACCAGCTGTGTGCAAATGACGCCCACGGGCCAGACACCGTCCGCACGCCAGGGCCCACTGGGCCCCTGGATGAGCATCCGACTAACGCCATCCACAGCAGCCCTGTTTCCAAGCGAGGTCACACTCAGCAGCATGAGGGCTAGCTGGCCCCGCAGCACGAAGGGTACCCCAGCTACCTTCCCCGTGGGGCCCCAAGGTTTGCTCGTCCTTCTTCTCTCCCGCTAGGCGTGTGCCCATGGGCCAGCCTGGAGCCGTATGGAGACTGCCGCTCCCCTTCCCTCCCACTGAACCCCAGCTCCGGTGCCACCTCTGGGGGCTGGCACATGGGTGCACCCAGTAAAGCTCTGTCAAAGGGAAGGAGGGAGCTGACGGAGTGTGGATTCCAGCCTCAGGGAACAGCCCCGGGGACACAGCCCCAGGACCGTGACAAGCCTGTGGCGGTGTGGACTGACTCGAAGCCAGACAGCTGCCTGGCCATCCAGCCCCCCTGGGGTCTGAGCTCCCTTTTCCCAGCTGGCCCCTCCTCAGCCATCTGAAGCGTGGGAGCCGCCCTCTCTGGCCAGGCGGAGGCGAGATGGAGGGGTTTGCCGCCACACGGCACGACCCCAGCTCATCACATCCCTTGGGCGCCCGTTCTCCGGGTACGCACAGCAATGAAAATCGTTCTTGGAGGCCAAAAGCTATTGTTCTTCAACCCCTGACACCCATTTTCCCAGACTGGCAGGAGGCCACATCCAGCGTGTGTGCTCTTGGGAGCAGGGAGGAGGGAAAAAGGGAGGAGTGGGTACGTGGGTGGGGCAGCTGACTGTCTGCAGCTGGCTGCACCTCACGCCAGCCCCAGGGCCCCTGAGCCTGCCTTGCTGTCTCCATGTCAGCCACCACATGGCCATACCTGGACACCAGGTGAAGGTCTGAGCAAGAGAATATTCGGGAAGGCTGGGGCCTCTCTGGTGGTGCTGGTGTTCTAGTCTCAGCATTATCAAGCTATCGCCAGGCCTTATGGCTGAGTTTGATCCCCAGCCAGGGAGTGACCCACAGGGCCCAGCAGACCTCTCCTGTCTCCCAACTCTTCCCCTCAGCGGGGTAAATCTGCCTGTTCTGTTCCCCACTCTGTCTCTGGTGAGTCCTCTCACCACCGCACTTCTGGCCTATGCCCCTGAGCTCATATGCATAAATAAATAAAAATAAATCTTTTTTAAAAAGAAAGAAAGTAGCACTCTGCCAAACTTGGCCACCAATCAAACCCAATGGGGGCCCCACCCTACCTCCTCCAGGCAGCCTGCCCTGACCTCTATATTTGCCAACCAGCACAGCCTCATTGCCTCGCCTTGGTTTTCTCCCCATTCTGGAGTCACCACCTCATGCCCCTGGGTGAGAGCCCAATGGCTGACCCCCTCACTAGGTGCCTTAGACTCAGCCAGACTGGGAAGGGAGATGTGAGTTATAGCCTCCTTGAACTGGGAGCGCCACAGAAAGAATGCGGTTCCTGGGACCAGGGTGGGAATTCAGGGGCATCATGAGTGTGGGACCTGTTTTGGGGATGTCCCTCACCCTAGCCTGGGCCACATGATTCCTCTCTGTCAAGGAATAACTCACTCTGGCAGGAGGGCTGTGCAACCCGGGATCACCCAGTCCACACCACACTTCCCTGGTGACTTTTGTGGGTGAAATTGTCCTGGGATCGCAAGGAGAAAGATAAAGACCATTTCACCATTTCACCAGCTAAGAATGTTCTGGAGAAGCAAAGCTTTAGCTTCACTGTGGGAGCCTAGGTCCAGCTATACCTGAAAATGACGTGTTAACCTGAACCAACGAATCTCCCTTTTTGGGGAAGATCAAAGCTGGGCTTGTGTCTCCTTGTAACCAGATGCGTAGGCCCACAATGGATTCCAGAACCATCTGGGTCCTCCGGTGACCACTGCCTGTGCCGCCTGGCGCCTAGGGCCAGAGTGCAGGAGGTCCGGCTGCCTTCTCAGCCCGCTGCAGCCCCTGCCCGCCGCCCCCGCTGCCAGCCTCTCGGGCCCACCGCTGCCTGCAGGGGTGTGGCTCGCCCCCCCCACCCCCGGTCACCTGACTTCAGTGCTGAGATGTGTCCACGTCTCCTGACTCCACCACGAGGCCCTTCCCTCTTCCCAGCTGTCCTGGGATGGCCACATTTCCATACCGCACAGCGTGGGCCTGACCTTTCGGCCACATTTGCTCCTATCACGCTGGTCAAATGGCAGGTCGTCCCTCAGAGCCGCCGGTCAATGCCCAGTATCGACAGCGCCCGCCCGCCCACCCGCCCCCGCCCTCAGCACGGGCGGCCCCGCTGGCTTTCTCCTTCCAGGTCTGGGCACCCTCAGGGACACCACGGCCCAGCAGAGCCCCAAGGCTGAGCCAAAGCCCTCAGCGGTGCCGGGCACCTCCCTGTTCAGACCCCCTGTGGGACTGAGCCAAGAGGGACCAGCCCGGCCCTGACGGGCGTGACCCCGCCTGCACCCCGGCCTGCCCTCTCCCCAGCCCCCGGGGCGCCAGGCCAGGGCCCTGCCAGCGCCCACACAGCAGCCGTGCACCTCCTGGGGGCGTCTCAGCACAATGGGCTTGGCGGCCCAGAGCCTCCCAGGCGGATGTGATGGCAAATAGCAGGCACTTGGCATATCTTCGGGATTTCTGAGCATAACAGAAATGTCAGGCGGATTTTAATGAAAGGCTGTGTGCTTCTGGGGATTGGCAGGCCGACTCAGAATCCTAATTTTCAGATGGCTTGTTCATTCTCTGGGCTTTCGGCACCCAGGGCCAGAGCTGAGGGGAGCCCCCAAGCGCCCCCAGGGCACCCAGACCATCCCCCACTTGCAGGAGCAGCCGCCCGGCAGCCGCAGCCGCAGCCGCAGCCGGCAGACGCTCGTTCCGGGTCTGGCCCCTGGTGCTGAGTCCTGATTTAGAAACCAAATTATTTCTCTTTCTCACCCGCAGTATTTGGACACCTGCCTTTTGCCTACACTTTGTGAGCAACGTGCAGTGGAGGAGGCAGGCCGCTGACGTCAGGGTGAGGGGCACAGCCTCTGCCCTGGGCAGGTGCCACCGGCGGGGGCGGGGCCAGACAGCCGCTGGCCAGTCCTCACCCTTGGAGGGCAGCCCCCGCTCCCCGCCAGCTCCTGGCTCCCCGCCCTAACACGGGTGCTGGGGCTGGGAAAGGGCTCCTGGGTGAGGGCGCGCAGCAGGAGGCTAAAGGCCTGGTGCGAGAGACAGCGGCCAGACACTGGGCAGGCTGGCAGGGCCTGAGGCCCAGCAAAACCTCCAGCGCCACCCTCCTGGCAGCACACAGCTGCTGGTCCAATCTGCCACGCTAACGCCCCCACCACGCGCCTCCCTCCTGGCGAGACTGTGGGTGGTCCTTCTCCCCTCCCCGCTGGAGGTCCCCTGCTCCCCAGAACTCAGGGGTCAGCTTGGAGCAGACGAGTGAGACCAACAGGAAGGACGTGCCCACCTGGGGACGGGGTGGGAGAGGACGCACAGCTGGCCGGGGACACTGACAGCAGCCAGCAGGTGAGGGGAGGCTTCACGGTCCGGGGCAGGGCTCCCTCTGCCCTCCTGGACCTGTGCTCTGACCCCAGGTCCGGGGGAGCTTCCTCAGCGGGCAGCAAGCAGGCAGCCCCAGGAGGCCTCCACTAAGGGCCCCCCCAAGGGGCGAGTGGAGAGGTGCTGGCCTGCGGGCCTAGGCAGGCAGGGCACCCACAGGCCCTGGCCAGCGGCGCACCCCTCCCTACAGCCTCACAGGCCTGACCCTGTGCGCTCCATCCAGCCCCCTCCCCCGAGGGCTCATAGCGGAACGTGGAATCCATGACGCGCAACCCCAAGGTCGCGGGCCGGAGAGCACCTGCGCCCGGCACGCTCACTCTAGGGCTGCCTGGAGGGCAGTTCTGTCGCCTCCACCGAAGGCGGCATTTGGGTGGCACAGAGGCAAGATTGCTGGAAACCTCGCTGCAGGGATGATGTGGTGGACAGGGGAATGGGGAGGGCCCCCAGCAGCGAGCAAGGGCCATGGGAGCTGGTGCAGGCCCCACTGAGGCCTGGGGGAACACAGGGCCAGTCCTGCTGGGTCACCGAAGGGGCCAGGGGCTCATGACTGGGCCCAAGTGGGGGTGGGGGAGGGACAGAGCACTAGAAGGGACGCTGCAGTGACAGGCCCAGTCACTGCCGGGTGGCGGTACCAAGCAGGACAGTGCCGGCTCCTGCTGCCAGGTCGATCCAAGTCCTCCATGTGGCCACGGGCCCGACACCCACTCCCGAGCCAAGGCCTCGGCTGGGGAGGAGTCTAGTGCTGGCCCCAGCGCCCCTCACCACAGCCTCCCCTGGCCACTCGCCCCTGCCGCCAGGCCACCGCGAGCAGATCCTCGAATGCGCTGGGCTCCCTCCAGCCGCTCCTGCCAGGCGCCGCTGGGCTCCTGTCCTGGCTGGCTCCCCACTCCTCCCTCTCCCTCTTGGCTCAGATGCCGCTTTGCTCCAGGGCTTGTCACACACCCTATCTATTCTCAGGGTGCTCTGAGGGGTCCCCTAGACCCCTCCCCAGTTTGAGTTCCGTCTGCCCTCAACCCTCAACTCTGAAGGCGTGGACGGGGGTTAACAGACCCTAGGTCACAGTCAGTGGCTATGGTGGGGGTGTGGGTGAGCCCACTTCCCTACAGCGGGGGACCTCCAGCCACCGGTCTGCCCTGTCCGCGGACAGGGCTCCGGCGGACTCACACTCCCCTCTGTCCCTGAGTGTGTGGTAGCTTGGCTGCCGGGTGCTGCAGTGGGAGAGCTGGGAGGTCCCCTCAGCACCTTACTCCAAGGCTGCAATTCCTGCTACAGGAACTGGGGGCTGGGGGTGCTCAGGGGCTGGCTGGGGGTGCAGAAGGCCCAGACTCCACAAATAGCCTCAAGGAGCAGCGGAGATCAATGCGGGCCCTATCGACAAATCCTCGGCCGTAATGCAGATATTTCTCACATTTTTATTATGTTCATGTATGTTGATTCATAGCGGTTCTGTCAATAAAAAACACCACACAAAGTCTCACAGTAAAACTGTCACCAAAAATTATTTATTGCTACGATAACAGCAAATTATACATTGAAGGAGACGTGTGCCGCTGGGCAGGGCAGCGCCCCAGAGGCAGGAGCCGCGGGCCTCGGGGCCAGGGCCCCCCAAAAGTCACCCGGGCCCCAGGCAGCACCAGGCCCGCGGGGCCGCGTGCGGCAGTGAGTCCAGGCAGTGGACACTGGTGAGCACAAGGTGATGGATGGCGGGACGGGTCCGGGGAGCCAGTGGGGTTCAGGTGTTCTCCTTCCCAGGGAGGAGACAGCCGGGCAGGAGCTCAAAGGCCAGATGCTCCTGTCCCGAGAGGATGAGGGTGCGCCCATCGAGCCAGGTTCGCGGGCCAGGGCACCTCCCCGCGGGGCTGTGCTCGCCCCCCGGGCCCGGACGGGAGCTCGGACACCTCTTCCCCAGCAAAGTCACTCGCGTTCATGGGCAAAGTACATACGGGGCCCGGGGTTGGGGGGGCACATCCTTGGGGTCTCCCGGCCTGCCTGCTCTAATGGGGGGCACCCGGGGGCCGTGCGGGGTGAAGGCCGGGCGCTGGGGGAGAGGGGGCCGGGGCAGCGGCCACTTCTTTGGCGCCTCCTTGCTATTTTGGGCATCTGACTAGAGGGCGGGGAGGTTCCCCCTCTGGATCGTGTGTTTGGGGGTCAGAAATTTAAACTTAGCCAATTGGCTGGGGAGTGGGAGAGCAAGCGTTTCTTTTAGAAAGCGGTGGAAGATTTCTGCTCCACGCTGGCAGCCTTTCCTGCACATCTTTCTCTTTATGCGGTTTTGTCTCAGTGATTTGAGCATGTTCTAATTTTGTCATTCAAGCCATCTGACTTTCACTGCTCTATACAAACAAAACCTAATTTAGTCTGAGATGTTTTAAGTCATAACAATGACGGATGGCCAGGGTTCAGGTGTGGTGGAATATTTAAATACCTAGTCTATATTTTTCTGATATAAAGACAGGCAGCTTTTTGTACTCTGATTAATTATGATTTTGCATTTCAGAAAAAAAAATAGCTTTTTCTATTCTACATTATTAATTGGTTATTTAATTAGGAATTCTCCAAGCTTCAGATGTTGGGAAGCTAAATCTGTGAGTGGGTTTAAAAAAAGCCGAGCTCCATCCTGTTGCCTTTTTGTATCTTATGAAGGTCACAATAAGACGTGATTGTTTGGCATAGCGGCAGTGAATTATGCCACCCAGACAAGCTTTTAACCTATGTGCCTTCGCTCTGAGTGAGACACACGGGCATGTGCTCTCTTTAAACCGTTCTCTATTGAAGAGGATTCAATCACCATAATGAATCTGAGGCCAGGCAGCAATCTTCCGCACTGAAAGAATTTCTAAAAGATTGTAGAATTTGTAAAACGAACAGCTCGCAGACTAAATGGCTGTGTGGGTGAATCAATTATTGCAAGGCCCCGAGTAGTCATAATATTTAGTACATATCATAGAGTGTTTCAGGTACAATAAGATATGCTCGTTTTCCCTGTTCCTGCTGGAAGGGGCCCGGATGCTGCAAACATCCTCAGCCAGTCCCCAGCATCTGGTCGCCCACCGCCCCACCTACGGGTGCACCTGGGTGCAGTCACCAGTGTGTGCCCAGTTAGGGGTGCGAGCAGCCCGGACGCTGAGCATGCAAGGGCTGCCCCCTCCCCCCATCCCATCAAGCCTGCCTCACCAGCCCAAGGAGATGCTAAGTTGCCAGTTCTCTCTTTTAGAGTCTGGTTTTGAACCGTTTCCTTATTAATACAATAATTATTTTTCTCTGACAGCACCATTTATAACCATCTACTCTGTGTCCAACTAGCCCTGTTTTCATTAATCAATGGACATGGAGACGACTGTCACCGCCTCTCTGGATGATGACTTATCGGCCTCCTGCAGGCTCCATTGGGGGGACACGAGTCAGGTGAGAATGGGGCCTCTGGCTCTTGGTGGGGAAGCTTCTTGCACACATGGGCCCAGGTACTGTCTAGAGACTTCTGCTTCAGAGAAAGACATCCAGGCATTCCCCATAGAACGTGGGCCCACCTCCACCACCAGAGGAAGGCGGGAGGGGTGTGAGGGAACCAAACCCCACGGTGTCTTTGGGGTCAGAGTCCCAACTGCAATTGCTGAGCAGGAGAAAACCTGCAGCAGGCTAGTCGCCCGGCAGAGGTGGGCATGGTGGGGCTAGGGGTGTGGCAGGCTCCCTTTGGTCCACCCCACAAGGAGGCTGGGGAGGCTCAGTTCCATTTAGTGCAACCCCCACCCCCACCCCCAGCTCCCCTAAGCACTGTGGCCCTGCTCCTTTCCTCTGCCCTGGACGGGAACACGCACACCTGCCCAGCTCCTCCAGTCCCATCTTCAAGAAACTCACCACTGAGTGGCCACAACTGTGTCTCCAGGGTTTCCAGCCCGGCTTTCCCAGACAGCCGCTCTGCCCACCTGGGCAGCTCGCCACTCTCAGCTGATGCGGAGATTGAGAAGGAAATCCTGCAGACAGCTCTGAACTCTGTGCAGACCCTTGCCTCTGCTGAACTTTACCTTCAGGCGCCTTTGCTGATACACAGCAAGAGACTAGGCCAGTAGCGGGGAGCCAGGACTGCCACCTGGTCGCGGGGACCCCCTCCTCTGGGTGTCTGCTGGCTGGATGCTTCTCCCTTAGCCAGCTCCTTCTTGCATCATCCAGGGCACCCAGGGCTGCACCCCCAAAAAGAGCAGATGTGTTTCTCACTTGCTGCTCCACTCAAGCAGCAGCAAATGGGCAGATGATCCGTTCCCAAAGAGGCCGTCAGCCCAGACTCAACTGCCCCATATGCTAAGGGAAAGGGCAACAAACGGAAGCAACATGGAGAGCTGAGGTACATGGTCCGTCATGCACAGGATCACAGCGCAAGAGAGGACAGAGAGCAAAGTGCGTCTCTAACCCCTGCGGGAAAAGGCTAGATCTTGACTGAGCCGGCTACAGAGTGCTCCCTGCTCAAGAGGAGGAAAGCCCAACACCGCTCGGACGACAGACCTCCCCAGACGGACACTACTCATTCCACATCCTTCCATTCAAAGGCCCAACAGGGACTGTAAAGAAAGGTGTTAAAAGATACGGAAAAATAAGGGCCCAAGACTAGGCAGGACACTCCCAAAGCTGAAGAGCAGAGAGGAAGGGTTCGCCTCACTAACCGAGACGTGGGTAAACTACAGCCATCAAGGGCTGTGGTGTTAGTGCAAGCAGTGAATCCTTCGCTAAATAAAAATAAAACCAGAGAGGTGGCAAGTCCAGAAACAGCCGCTCACACGAAGGTAGATGGTATCTGGTAAATGACAAGGGTTATGTCTGAACAGCAGAGAGGAAGGGAAACTACTAATAGGTGACAGTGAAGGGAAAAAAGAGAGATCAGCCATCTGGAAAGAGAAAGCATTGTACCTTCTCCCCACTCCATGTCAGAGACCCAGTCCAGATGGAGGAAAGACTCAGATGTCAAAAAAAAAAAAAGACCAAACCTTAAATGTCTTAGTTGAAAATATGTCTGATATCATTTAGACCTTGGAACAGGAACAGATTTCCTTAAACAAATGTCCATGACTATTAAAAAAGATGAATCCATTAGACTATATTAAAATTAAGAATTGATATTTATCAAGATAACTGTGAAAAGGAAAAGACAAAAGATTTGTAACACATAACTGGCCAAAATTTAATATACAAATGTATTGAATTACATACTTATGAGGAGAGTGGATGAAATCCATAGGCAAAGGACAGAAACAGGCATCCAAGATGGCCATCAGGAGCACATAACACGATGCTCGTGGCCCTCAGGACCCGCATGCTTAAAGCCCTACTCCCCAATGTGGTGGGGCTTGGGGAGCTAAGTGGGTGATAAGGTGGGGCCTCTGGGACTGGGCAGCGGCCCTCTGTGACCAGCGCTCCATGGGTGAGGAGACAGTGAGGCGGCGGCTACTGCAGAAGCAAACCCTCACCAGGAACCGGAACCAGCAGCACCTTGATCTTGGTCTTATACATCCTAGGTGATCAGGGAAATGCAATCAAGACCATGATGAGAGACAATTTCATGCCTATCTGATTAACAAACAGTAACAGTCTAATGCTGCCAAGTGTTGGGGAGGCTGCGGATCCACAGTTTCACTGACACAGGCAATCATCTTAGGAAAAACAGCTTGGAATTTCTCCCAAAGTTGAATATCCACAGCGATTCTGCTCCTAAATGTATATGTCGGAGAGAAAAGCCTGCACTTGTATAAAATGAGACACACATGAGAATGTTTGTAGCAGCGCCTTTCACGATACCAAGACCCTGGCAACAGCCCAAATACTCATCAACGAGAGTGAGTAACTAGTTTATATTTTCACCCAGTGTGACACTGAGGGACACTACACACCAGTGGCCAGTGGTGAGAGGCAACAGTATGTTAGAATCTCAGCAGTATAGTATTATTTGTAAAAAGTAAGTCACAAAAAAATTGTTCACAGATGCTGCCCTTTTAAATTAAAAAGAACGCAATAAAATATACATTATGGGGAACACAATATAAACACATATAACATCTAATATACAATGCAGAATACATATAACGTGTAGTGAAAGGTAAAAAATGAATATAAAATTGAGTAGCCAGCTGCCTCAGTAAAGGAGGTGAGTTATGGGAGAGGAGGGGAATATTAGATTATGCTGAAGTTCTTAGTTTGTGTTTTGGGTCATGGGCTCATGCTATTAAAAATATCAGTTAGTAATTAACTGTCGATAAACTTGTCCCAAACTAGTACTTGCCCCTTTTCCTTCTAAGTTTTAATGGCAATTCCATATTTTTTCCCTACATGTGCTGCAAGTGTCACCTGTAGAAGAAAAAAGAAACTTTACCAGATAGTAATTGTGGATATGCTGTATTTGCAAAAGTCCAGGTAAGTGGAGTTGGCAGGAGATGGCTAACCCCTCTCAGATAGCCACGAAAATTCAGTATTGTTCATTGTTAATAATTGCTATAAATCCCTGGCCCACATGGATAATTCTGTACTCAATCATCGTACCCACACCACCCATTGCGAAGCCCTGCTCTCCCCAAAATAGACACCACTTAAACAATTATACCACACATGGGCCGCGCGCAGCCCAAGGATGAGCGTGTCTGACCTGGGGACGGTGAGCAATCACTCTGTGCACTCAGGGGCAATTTGGCAAATACACATCTCTGACCAGCAATCCCTCTCCTAGGGATTCGTCCTGAGGAAAACACCCCAGCTGTGTGCTGTACACCAGGCTCTTAGGGCCAACTATTCCTGACAGCAGAAAACTAGCGAGGTCAGTGTGCACTGACAGAAGCTGGTGAGCACCCACAGACCTGCAGAGGGTGTCCGGGGAGGCACAGTGGTGGGCCGGGGGATGCGGAGGAGGGGCAGGGGCGGGGGGGGGGGTGCTGTGCACAGCGCTGTGGGGGAGGCTGAAATGAAGCACAGCTGGAAAACTAGTGATTTCGGACTACTCTGTCATTTCAAAGGTAAATTTAAGAGATACAAGAGGAGTAAAACCACAGCCAGTGCTTAAGAGAACAGTGGGGGCCCCTCCCTGGTGGCGCAGCGGGTTAAAGCACAGCACTGAGAAGCTTAAGCCACTTCCGCATGAGTTCATCCCCGCCTGCCCCGGAGGTGACCCACAAGGCGCGGCAGACCTCTCCTGACCCGCCTGCTGCTCCCCTCAGCTGTGTGCTTCGTACATCTGCCTGTTCTGCTCCCTGCTCTGTCTCTGGTGAATCCTCTCACCCTCTGCATCTCTGGCCTGTACCCCAGTTCTGTACGAATAAATAAATAAATCTTAAAAAAAAAAAAAAAAGAACAGTGGAAGCAGACAACCCCCTTCTGCAGGTACTGAAAGGACCGACTGAGGCAGGCCTGGAGAACACTTGTTACTTTAATCGTTTGTCTATTAAGAGTTTATTTATTGTACAGACTTGGGAAAACAAGGCGTGCAACTCCACAGCCCGCACCCCGCTGACACCGAGGAGCCCCCTTCTAGTCCTGTCCAGCAGACCTCTGCGTGCACAGGGCTGGGCCGTGTGCGCGGCTGCCGCTCAGGCACCAGGATGCTGTGGTGTAGGTGGCTGTTAGCACCCAAATCAACGGACTGCGAGCAGGCTAAAGGCACAACGCAGGCGGCTTTGCCCAGCCAGTGCAGCAGACGGGCCCCCAGGAGGGAATCCAGGGCAAACATCTGCTGCTCCCTGGTGCTCCCCACGGCAGGGTCTGGGCTTGCCAGTCCCCACAATCACACCAACCAATTCATAGCATCTCTGCACACTCGGGTGCGCGCACACACACACACACACACACACGTGTGTGTGTGTGTGTGTGTAGACATACATCTTATTCCTTCTGTTTCTCTGGAGAAACCTGACTAATACAATTATCTGTATTTGCATTTAACGTTTTGTTTTGTTGTTTTTTGGTTTCTTTTTTACAAAACCATATTCATAACCTGTTTTCATGACATTGAATTGCTCATGAGTATCAGTCAGTGTTATTTAATGTCTTTAAAAACCATTTTAATAACCACATATCATATTTGTACCATAATTTATTCCTAACCAGTTCCTGATTGCCGAACATTTGAATTTCTCTATTACATGGAATGTTGCAACTGAGAAGCTGAGGATGTAATCTTTATTTCTGATTCAACTTTTTTTCAGAAAGGCAGCGGGCAGGGGCTTGGGCCCCAAGCGTCACCTCTCCGGTCTCCACAGGTGTGTCCCCTTCCTGCCCCGCCTGGACCCCCCAGGCTGCCCAGGTCACGAATGTGCAATCTCCGCCACTCCGGCACAGCCCCGGGACTCAGCGCCTCGCTCAGGCCAGTTCTGCTCCAAACCGCCTCCAACAGGGCCTGCTTTCTGGAGCTTCTGCCTGCAAGGACCCCTCGCCCCACTCTGCCCCCTCTCATGCCCACATTACTTCTGGCGACCACAAACTGCCCCCAAACGCAGCGGGGCCCAGCTGCCCTCTGCGCCTCCATGTCGGGGTGCCGGCACATGTACAGGCGTGGCTGAGCCGCTGTGGAGACGTGCAAGTCCAAAAGGGAACCAGACAGCCCAGCCCGGGGAGAGCGGTCCAGAGCCGTGCTGGGCGTGAGTCTGGAAGCAGAAGCATGGCTCCAGCTGCCTGCTGGGCGCTCACATCTGGGGTGCGAGTCTCCTGAGCGTCTCACAGCCTGCTCTCCCAGCCTCGTGCACCTCTGCTTAAAGACGGGCTCACTCAGCCTCAAGCCGGCCAGAGGACAGTATAGCCTGCCCAGCCCACAAGCCCACCAGCCAGTCCCATCAATGGCAGTCACAAGAGACCTTACATCTGTCCCTCTCTCCCCTTCTCCACTGTTCTGTCACCTCCCACCTGAGGGAGCTACTTTGCCGGTCTTCCTGCTGCCAAGCTCAGTTCCCATGCTGGGAGGAACCAGGGGCATTTTTACAGAGCCTAAGCTCCAGTCCAAGGCCTGCTCAGACTCCGTGGCGCTCCCAGGGCCCTGAGAGAAACCCCTCCCAGGCCAGGTGCCCTGGCGACACTCCAAATACACCCTGTGCCTGGCACCCAGACCCGCAGACACCCCACAAGATGTCCTACCTGGAGGCCTCAGCATCAGCTGGTCCCTCCTCCCAGCGACTCTCCAGGTTCCCCCTGCTCTTTCAGACCTGGTAGCTACTGCCACCCTCAAAGGCCTCTCCAGACCCACGCCCACAATCCTCTGGCCATCCTGTATCTATGCCCTTTGTCATCCTCCCTAGACCCCCAGCTCCACACAGTGACAGTTAATTCTGTCCCCACCATCTACCGCACTTAAGGGGTTCAATAAAGACGTGAGAAAATGGACTGATCAGGAATCCACACCTAGAAGCGCTGTCCTGCTCACGTCGCTACTGCTCTTCCCAGGCCCTCAACCAGCTGAGATGTGGGTGCACCGCCACGAACAGAGGCTGCTGAGGTGCAGTGCTTGCTCTGGTTAGGAGACATGGCTGTAAGCCTCGCCAAAGGCACCCAGGCAAGGGTCCCCTCCACCTAGGACCCACGAGCTGCACACAGTGCTGGCACTCTGGGACCTCTGGCCCCTGGTGACCAGCCTCAGCAAGGACTTACCGGGACAGTCCCAGCAGAGCCCCTAAGACAGCAGGAGGGGCGGGGAGAAGCCGTGTGCATCTGAGCTGGGAGGGCAGAGGCAAGAGCTGCTGAGGACAAGCAAGAGTGCCCAGTTCTGGAGACCAAGCCACCTGCCCACTGATGTGCCCTCAAGACAGGCAATCCAGTTTCCTTTCCTGCCCTGCCTGGGATGCTAAGGTAAAGGCCTTACGCCTGGAACACGGGGCCCGGGGAAAGTCCTTCCCACAAGTCTCTTGAAGGTGCCCTGGATCCCCAGCCCACCACAATGCACAAAATGACAGGACAGACAGGGCCAGATCACTCAATCAAGGAAACAGACCAAAGCAAATCTTCCTTCGGGACAAAGGAAACGTGCCCCAGGAAAAATCCCCTCGTGTCACCCTCCATCCCAGCCCCACCAATTGCCTCCAATGTTTCTGGTGGCCAAGGGCTTCTCCTTGGTGGCACTATCTTGAGTTTTACAAGAAGCTCAGAGAAGCAGGTCACCCGCGGTCAGTTAGAAAGGGCAGGGCTGGGCTGAGGCCAGTGCCACCAGCCTGTCTACCCACACAGCTTGGCTCTGCATGGAAAGTTTTTCTGGTCAGTCGCCGGCCTGAGCTGTGAAAGTCCCCAAAATGCTCTCCAGTGTCCCCTTGAAAACACCCAAGTCACAAAAAATACACACATATCCCACGGGCATGGGGATGAGCCGCCCCCAGAAACACAGGTCAGTAACTTTGCTAAGGCAGTGTCAGCCTGGCGGCCTCCATCCACTCCCCCAGGAAGTCATGGAAGGGGCCTTTTTTGGCGGAGAATGTGACCCACTCGGGCCCCCCCCTCACAGCGTTGATGGCGGGTCCCCCACACCATATACATTGTTTACGTGGCACGATGGTGCTTTCTTGATTGCACAGCGGTGCAGCCTGCTGATGAGGCTTGCTGTTGACATTTCAGCATTAGCTGGCTTTTGTCAATTGTGGCAGCCTAAGAAATTCTATCTTAAGGGCTGCTCTTTATTAAATTTGCAAGATACAAAACTGTGACTGACAAATAGTCTCCTTTCCCTTTGCAAATGCATAAGTAATGGTCAACCACTTTCCAGTAATTAAAATATGTTCTAAATTTAAACAAAAATGTAATTGCCAAAGAGTTTTACAAGGATTGGGGTATCCTGTATCTGACTTCATGAACATTTTCTTGATATTTTTCAAGTTATCAGCATGCAGATCTTTGGGGCATGAGAGGGGGGAGGCACAGCGGGGAGAAAGCAGAGAGGACATTTACATGAGCCTCCTTGTTCTGTTTCACCAAACTTTGTCACAGAATCTTCTATGTAACTCTTTTATGTGCAATCGGTGACATAATTCCTATTTTTTTCACCAGCCTTTATATATGATAAATAAAACAATGCTCTGAAAACACTAAGATCTCTCATCAATGTCATTGTGAAAAGGGTCCAGATAAATGAGCGCTGGAATCAAAGGCAGATGACATGGCTGACCATGTATCATCTTCTATGTATTGAACGTAGTCTTTGTAAAGATAGAGCGGTAATAAAAAGTGGTATTGTGTGCTCTGAAAGGCTGTGTGGGTCTGTGCATGACTAATCTGTCTTTCTGCATTATTTTATTCAATCTTCTCTGACTTTATGCCTTTGACATTTTTGCTACACTCAGTAAATTTGAGTGAATAGGCAATTTTAAAGAATTTTTATAGGGCTTCAGAGAAGTCATATGCAGACTGTATCTTTGTTCAAATTTAACAGTTTAAATATTTCCTTTGTCTAGGGTGCAGAGTAATCTTTAGGAAAAAAAAAAAAAGAATGCTTTAACCTTAAGATTTTAACAGTGTTTCCTGAAACAGTTCATCTATTAAAAAAAATCAGCAGAATGAGTTTAGAATCCAGAATCTGCCTAACTTTTTCTCTTTTACCCTTACTATGAACAGGAGACTGGTCCCTTTCTGAAGATACGGCCATTCCCTGCTTTTCCAGAACTGAGAGGTGCAGTAAATGCAACCACGAGGAGATATTTTGAACTTAGAGCTCAGAATGCCTCACTGAGATCACCCACTTTTTCTGACTTGCTACTGCCAGGGTAGCTGTCCCTAATAATGACTTCACTGCATGTCTTTAATTTACTGTGTATCATGTTATCAGTTCATTATCTAATCTATAACACTGGTTTGGCTAAGCACTGCAGTTTAGATAATTTACACCCAAGAGAACTATGCACTATGAAATAAAAAGGCACTTCCTTTGCCAGACAGAGAAATCCTCACCTGAAATACACCCGAACACCCCGCTCCAGGGGTCTCCTCCCTTCTCCAGGCTGCGAGGAGTCAGAGAAGCCTGGGATGACCTGGTCACCCGTGGGCTGGCAGGTGCTAGCCTCATATTTGGGGCTTTTAAGTACTTTTAAAAGATTATTAAACTGCTGAAAGTAAACCTAAACTTCAGATGAACCCATCCTGATGGATTCAGATAACCAATTACATTTTACAGTATCTATAATATCAAAAACATAGTCCGCATATTTCATTTTTATGAATCCCTCCATAAGCCCACATCCAACAAAATGACACTTTATGGTTAGTACCTCCGAGGAGCTTCCAAGACTCTGAACCTCAGGGCTCCCTTTAGCAGGGAGTGGAGAATATTACGGTACAAGTAACCAGCACGCTCTCCCAGGGCAGAGGAGCCATAGGCCCACGACCTGAGGCTCGCAGACTGGTCACTGGCAGGGCGAAGGGCAGAGCACTGCCTCCTTGGGCCTGTGGGACCAAGTCGGCCACTGCCGCACTCACTGCTTCTGACCTCACTCTGCCACCTGCACAGGTGCTCAGGGCGGGCAGGTGATGCTGAAGTCACCTGAGGGAAGCAGGAGCAGCACCAGTTACTGAGGGGTTGCGGCTGACAGCAGCAAAAGGGGGCTGCAGCGGGCACCCAACAGTCCTTCATGTCATGTCCTCCACTCAGCCAGCAGGCGCCTGTAATGTGAACAGCTCTGGAAGCACAGGAGCCTTGACCAGTTCACAGACAACAAAATCAGGGTTCCCGGCCGCCTGGGGCTCCGCCCCCCAGGCACCGCAGTGGTGAACAGGCTGGTCGAGTGTGGGTCCCAAAGCGCTCATGATCAAGGAGCAGGGGATAAGATGGGGATGCATCTGTCTGGCTTGTGACTGTGCTGTGTAAATGGATGAACACTTCCCATGTCCATGTTGGGGCTGACACGCGAGTCCCGGATCTCCGCTCACAGCAGACACAAACAAATACGACTTTTAATCGCTGCAGCACTTGATGCAAGTTCATTAAAATGAAAGATTTTAGAGTGCCCCAAAATGTAGGATATGATTCATATGTAGATCCCTGATAACAGATGTGGTTTCTATTATTTTCCTACCACATGAAGAGCTAATCCTGCTCCTTCAGGAAGAAGTGTTACCTTCTTCTTTATGAACCATTTTCATAAAACTGAACAAACAAAACACATCTATGATTAGCTATGACAAGTCCCCATTGATTTATCTGACCTAAATCTAAAGGAGAGGTTTGGCTTCACATCCTTCTCAGTACATTTTTATTAAATAAAACAACTTAAATAATGAAATGACCCACTATTTCCAAAATAAACAGAAAATGAAGCTGAACAACTTAAAAGAGCTCTTACCCATGTTACCAAGCAGAATGTGGCATCTGCACTTTAGCCCCCGCTCCTTAAAACAGCCCGGAGAGGAGGCCCAGCGCGCTGCCTCTGCAGCCCAGCCTGCGCTCTCTACGCTTGAGAGCACCTTATGATGCTGTAACTAACCTCAAACCTGGAGCAGCAGGGGGGCAACAAACCCCCGAATACAGCAATGTCATGCTTTACAGGCACTCTCTCAGCAACAGCGTGAATGAGGGGGGAAATTGGTTGCCTAGGAAACACTCTAGTCCTGGTAATTATTACTGTAACTGACTGCACACCCCACCTATAACAGAAATGAATAATAATTTATAACCGCTGACTGGCAGCTTTCTGTCGGTGCCTCTGCTCACCACTGCTACCTACTGGCGTGCAAAATTAGTTACATGCAAACAGTGTGGTTCGCCAGAGAGAAAAACCAGCAAAAAGAACATGTAGAGAAATCTCCCATCTTCTCTCCACTGGGTTCTGAATATAGTTCAAGTAAATTGCAGCTCGATCAATAGAGCAAAAATGAAAAGTGCTTTGTGTTCGTGTATACAATGGAGGTTGAAGAATCTAATGGAAGTTGGTCATCTCAATTAAAAGCAATTTCATACTGTGACATGATCTAGACCAAAAAAGGGTACTTAATAAGGTTAAGAGAAGTGAAATAACAGCATATATCTTAATGACCCCAAATATACAATTCACAAGCTACTTAATAGCAAAGAATTTGATACTAAGAAAAATTGCTATAAATAAAATCCTATCTGGTAGCTTTGATCAATTAAACTACATAATTAACAAAGATGGCCCATTTATCTTAGGCTGTCTAGTTCGCAGTACAGTGTTAAAGTTCCTCCACTGGAAGACTACTTTGTTTAGAAATTAGAACATTCATAGTGATTTACTGGATTTGATTTAAAAGACACAGCAGGAGTTGGCAAAATTCACATATCATGGGGTTAATGTGGGTTAGAATGTAGCTATTTGTAAAACAAAAATATTGCACACCAAATACACACATCTGATTTCTTTTAATCCTAGTTCATCTTTTTGCAGAAGTGGTTAGTTACTTCCCCCAAATGAACAACAAAGCAGCTGCATTCACCACCAGGACACAGGATTCTGCCATTTCTGATCCCAAAGCCAGGGAAGGTCGGATGGGGATTGAGTCCAGCTCTGGTTGACTACAGGGTTCGCCTGCCTGGCTGATGCTTCCTCAGCACCAACCCCATCATGAAGCTGGCTGTTTCCAGTGAAACAAACCAGTCTTCATCTGATCAGAAACAACAACAGGGACATCATTATCAACCCCGCAAAAATTCAACAGAATACAGGGGAATATCATAAACAACTCTATGTCTACACACACCTTAGTTGTCTGGTCAGTTACATGTCAAGGTTGAGAGTTCTTCCAGCTCAAGAAGAAAGAAAAGTGAAAGGATAAATAGTCACAAGGATGACATATCACAAAGTTGGAGGGTGTGAAGAGAGGCAAGAGCAAGACAGCGTTTCCAAGGATGAGTCACGCTCTACACTTCGGAGCCCTCATACCCATCAGTGTCTGTGAGATTCACTGTTACAAATAAATGCCCCCTAGTACATCTGACATCAAACCTCACAGAACATCCCACCAACAAGCCCTAAATTGTTGATTGAATTATAACATGATTTACCAAAAATATTTTACTGTTTTAGAATCAGTCCAATGGGTAGTAACCACAGATTTCCTTTGGGTGTTTCTCCCTTTCATTATTCTAGGTACAGTTATTGAATACTTGCCTCCGTCTCAGAAATCAAAAAATTTCCAGATGTTTCCTAACATCTTAGTTTACATAGTACTAACAAGGCCATGACCTTTTACAGTCAACCTCTTACTAAAGGAGCCACTCAAGCTAGGATTTGGAGCGCACAGCAGTCACACGCAAGACACCAAGGTCGACATAAAGACACTTAGCCTCAGGCCTTGGACAGCTAGAGCTCATACCAAGCTCTACATTTTATAATATATTTTGCACTCTGACAAGTATTTGCAAGCTGTACTTTTGTAAAGAGGGGGCCAAGAGTTGTTTTCTTGGTTACACTTCATTTAGTCGCTAAGAAGTGCTCCACGAAAGATTTCCAGGAACTACACAAAATGAAACTTACTCTTTCAGCCACTATGACCAACGTGCAGCTAGCGTAAAGTGTCATGTATTTTAGAATAACAAAGTCTTCCCTAGCGCAAAAAAAATTTGTTTTCATTACAATTTTCACTAGATTGAACCATTCTCCCCTTGAAAATAGGATTCATCACCAACTAGGACATGCTACTCTTACCTACAATTTGCCCTCAATGTACACTGGCAAAAAAAATCTTGGGTCCCAAGAAAACATTTTACCCCCAAAAGTATATGCTGAGGGCCCTCCCTAGTGGGCAGCGGGTTAACGCACAGCACTAAGAAGCTAAAGCCACTTCTGCATGAGTTAGATCCCTGCCTGCCCCAGAGGTGATCGATCCACATCCCATGGCAGACCTCTCCTGACCCGCCCGCTGCTCCTCTCTGCAGTGTACTTTGTCGATCTGCTTGTTCTGCTCCCCACTGTCTCTGGTGAATCTTCTCACTGTTCCTGCACCTCTGGCCTGTAACCCAGTTCTGTATGCACAATAAATCTTCAAAAGAAAAAAAAGTATATGCTGAGCCTCTTTGGTGGTACGAGGGTTTAAAGTGCAGCACTAAGAAGCTATCTGCAGCCACTGCAGTGGGTGTTCGATCCCCGGCCAGGAAGCTGACCCATACGGTGCAGCAGACCTCTCCTCTCTCCCGTACTTCTCCCCTCAGCAGTATATTTTCGGTCGATCTGCCTATTCTGTTCCCCACTTTGTCTCTGGTAAATCCTTTATAACTTGAACACAGAATGAATGAAACCCTGTTCTAATTTTATTAGTGCTGTTCCCAAAAAGAATCCTAGGTTCTTTCCACCCTTAAATCCTAGCAGTCTGAAAGCCTATCTAGAGTACCTCTTGTGACATGATGTAGCTGCCAATTCTGCTACTTCAAAGAGGTCATATGAGCCCAAGTTTGAATCTTCATTACACAGCCCATATAGCACTGCTGGTGTTCTCCTCTGACCTAGACACTTGACCTCCCTTCCTGAGTAAGACAAACCACTTGACTGCAACATATCACCTTCTTTATGGCTTAGAACACTTTACACAGAGAAAATGCTCAAGGATATTATACACAACATATTGTCAAGTTTTCTGCTATAAATCTCTGCAAATGGTGGATAAAATATGACAAATATCTTCACAAGTAGAGAGCCTACTTTGCAGAAAGTAATAGAATTTACCAAAGGTAAAAAAGTAAAGAAAAAGTTAAAACCATAAGCACCAAGTTAAGAGTTAGCGAAGAAATTTAGGTTTTAAAATCTTTAGGAAATAGGAGACAAGTCCTTGGGCTTAATGAAGAAGTCAGTTGGAATTAAAACTGGACCTATGAAGGACTGCAGCCAGAGTGAAAGACTACGAGAAATTGCCCCTTAATCAAAAAGGTATATGTATGTGACTTCTAAGGCCAGTTGTGGTGGTCTTCCCCAGGGATTATAACTAAAAGTAAGCTCTTACATGGATGGAGAACTGAGGACAAAATCAAAATCAAAGACATTCAATAAAATTACCTGGCCAATAATCCTCAAAAGTATCAAGATCAAGGAAAACAGGAAACTGTAATGTCACAGATGTTTATGACTAAGAGGACACAACTATTAACACATAACATGAAATCTTGAAATGGATCATGGGAGAGAAAAATGACACTGGTGAAATTAACAAAGTCTACAGCTGTTAACAGTATTATATTGTGCTGTTTAGTTTTTACATATGTATCCTGGTAATGTAATATAACATTAGGTAACACTGAAACTGCATGAGAAATCTCCATATTACCTTTAAAATTTTTCTGTGAGGGCCCTCCCTGGTGGCGCAGCGGGTTAAAGCACTGAACTAAGCTTAAGCCACTTCCCCATGAGTTCGATCCCCGCCTGCCCCGGAGGCGACCACATGGCGAGGCAGACCTCTCCTGACCCGCCCGCTGCTCCCCTCAGCAGTGTACTTCGTCGATCTGCCTGTTCTGCTCCCCACTCTGTCTCTGGTGAATCCTCTCACCCTCCGCATCTCTGGCCTGTACCCCAGTTCTCTATGAATAAATAAATCTTTTAAAAAAAAATTAAAAAAATAAAAAAATTAAAAAAAAATTTTTCTGTGAAACTAGACTATCACAAAACAAAAGGACTAATAAAAAGGTTTCAATATCAAATAAAAAATCACTGAATATGCAAATAAACAGCAAATTCTGATTCATAACCAGGAGGAAAATCCATTACTGAAATTATTGATAGAACACAGAAACCACATAATTAGCAGATGAGGACTTTAGAACAGCTAATGCAAATATAGTCAATCGTTTAAAAGAAAAACTAAAAATAATGGGGAGACATGAAAGATTTTTATATTAAAAACACATGGAAATTCTAGAATTAAAAAATTATATGGTATCACACACAAAAGCATTATTAGATGCAATCAAATAAAATATGATAGGGAAAATATCAGTGAATTTGAAGCCCTATCAATAAAAACTACCCAAAATAAAACCAGAAAAAGAGCTATTAAAAATAAACAGGGTACCTTTCGGACAGTATAAAGTTATACAATATAAATGTAATTGCTGTTCCCAGAAGGATTAGAGAAGTGGAAAGCAAATAGTATTTAAGAGAAATAATGGCCAAAATATTTCCAAATTTGATGAAAACTCTAAACCCACAGGTCCAAAATGTTCAACAAACTGCAAAATTAAACAAAATGAAAATCATAAAAATTAAATTATCAGGGAAAAATAACATACCACATACAGAGTTAAAGAGAAGGCAGCACCATAAGATGTAAGACTACAGAAAAACTTCAAAGTGTTAGTGGGGAGTAAAAATGATCAACCTAAGATTCTATACCCAGCAAAAGTATATCAATAAAGGTAAACACGAAATTTTCTGATAAAAATGGAAAGAATATGGTCCATCACATGATCACTAAAAGAATTTTTAAAAGTTCTTCTGAATAGTGGAAATGAAATCAAAAAGAAATTCGAATGTACAGAAAGTCATGAAGAACACTCAAAATGGTAAATTCATAAGTATTAAAGATTTTTATACAATATGAAATTTTTCTTTAAAAGAATGACAAAGTGAGGACCTTTACTAACACTTTCCCCAAAGTGCAGATATAAAATTAGCTAAAACTGTCAAAAACAACTATTTCAGAACTCTGGGAATTGACCAAACACATAAAACAAATTGAGAAATTATGTATTCAAGAAAACTACAGAAATTTGAGTGATAGAATTATGTAGCTTAGGCATCCTCCTTCACCTCAGTAGTTCTAACAGGATGAGACAACTTGTGAAAAACCAGAAGCATTTATGCAAGAGGGGACCCGTGAGGTTTGGGGCAATGTGGAAAATCTAAAAGACCATAGACTTTTTGTCAAAACAAAGGTGAAATGTTAACATAACAGATCAGATGTTGCAACTCATACTGGGCCAACTCACAGTCTAGCAGACAGGCTGGAAATGCTGCAGTAACATCTAGGAGTGAGGTGGCAGCCTCACATTTTGGGAAGTTGTGGGCATGCTAGGCCATCTATGACTTATGGACAAGAGGCCTGAGAAGGCTGTAGTGGCTATGTACATTACAGAGGCCTTAAACACATGCACACTCATGCATTCGTGCACACACATACAAGGACCACAAGAAAGCCTTGACTGAAGTAAAAATAATAGCTGGGGAAGAATAAGAAACTGCATGAATATTGAATATGTTCTCCTAACTACACATAGGTACACTGATAATTGTGGAAGCTATGTTGGTTCAAGCTGATTAAGTATATCCTGTGACCAACTGCTGGCTGGTTACTAAGTTATACTAGCCAGCTGGTTACTAGGATATACTACCCAAAGGTGTCCCAACAAAGAAGTCAGACTTAAAAGTAAAAATGACAATTAAGGACAAAAATAGAAACTGAAGAGACATCAGAAACCACACACTGTGGAAGAAACAGATTCCACACAATTAGTCCAAACAAGTCAAAAAACCAAAAAAAGACAAAATAAATAACGCTTAGCAGAGGTAGACCAGAATAAAGAACTGTTATGACATGAACGAACATGAATTATATGAACTACCCAATTTTAAATAGGAAAGTATGCCCCATACACTTAAAAAGAAAAGCAATAAATACAAATTATTTTGAAACGATCCTAAATGTTAGACTTTCACACAAGAATTTAAAAGCAGTCACTCTAAACATATTCAAAAAACCAAAGAAAATCATGTCTAAACAAAGCATTAAAATTACTGATGTAATAGTGAAAATCAATAAGGAGATTGAAATTAGCAATGATAGCCAAATGGAAATTCTGCATTTGAAAAGTACAAATAAAGGGAAGCACTCATTAAAGGAACTTTACAACAAGTTCAAAACAGGCACAAGGAAGAAATCAGTGAACTCAAAGATAAATCAATAGAAGTTGTCCAACCAAGAAAAATGAACTAAGTATGTGATTTATGAAATATAACTAGTAATATCAACACATGCATTCTCGGAGACAGAGGAGTGGTAAGGCCCATAAAAGTTTTAAAGGATTTTTAAAGTAAGGATCATAAAAAGGTTTAACAACTAAAAATTTTTCAAAGTTGATGAAAAGTATTAACTTACATATCCAAGTAGACCAGTGAGTATCAGGATAAACATCAAGATATTTACATACCTAGACACATCAAAATCTTTAAAAGCAAAACAAAACATGACTCATTATATAGAGAAATCCACAATAAATTAGAAGATGACTTCTCAAGACACAGTACAAGCCAGAAGGAAATGGTGTAATATACTGCAGTTACTATAATATAAGCATGTCAATCAAGAATCCCATATTCAGTAAAAGTACCCTTCAAAATGGAAGGCAAAAATAAGTATGTTCCCAGGTGAAGATAAAATCTGTTGCTCCCTAACTGCCTTACAAGATATAATATCGCTAATATTTTATACTGAAATTAAATTATGAGAACTTGGATCCACATGAAAAATACAGATGCAGACAAATAAAGGAAGTGTCAAATGTGGTTTGTTGTTGTTTTTTTTTTTAAGTTTCCTTTTCTTAACTGATTTAAAAGACAACTGCATGGAAAAAAGTATTATAACACTGTACTTATAACAGTTACCAAGGACAAAAGAGAGTTAAGTAATCAAAGCAGAGTTTCCATACATTAAGAGACTTGCTAAGGATTACTGAAGTAGATGTTAAAAAGCATTTTGTAACTTCTAAAGTAATTACTAATAATTCAAACAGTTTTTAAAAATGCAAAGGAATTTAAAGTTATACTAAAAAATACTTAACAGAAGGCAACCCAGGAGAAACAGAAGAACAAAAAAGACATGAGACATAAAAACAAACAGCAAAATGGCAGATTAAATGAACCATATCTATAAATACAAGAATAAACACTTTAAAGATAGAGTGTCAGAATGGAATTTTTTTAAGCAAGATTCAACTATATACTACCTATAAGACACGGATGCTAAATTCAACCACAAATAGATTGGAACCAAAAGAAGAAAATCATGATAGAGCTGGAGTGGTTATAATCATTTCAGATAAAACAGACACACACTTAAAGATAAAATAACAGAATTTAAAAACACATAAATTAAAAAATCCCAAAAGGCAAATGTATGACAACTCAACAGTAACAGTTTGCTATGTCAATACCCCATTCTCAATAAAGACTACAATAAGTAAAAAGAAATCAGCAATGATACAAAAGACAACAATATCAATGGACTTGGCATTACAGAATACACTATTGAATATGATACATATTCTTTTAGAAACACACAAGAACAAATGCTATCCATTTTTAAAAAATCTCTGAGTTTTAAAATACAAAACACATACTAAATGATTTCCTCCAAACACAGCAAAATTAAAGTAGGAATCAACTACAGAAGTAAACGTGGAAAACCCTTAAATATTTAGAAAACAAATATTTAAATAACCTTTAGAGTAAACAACATATCTCAAAAGATATTAGAGAATAGGTTAAAGAAAATGAAAACACCAAAATTCACTGGATATAGTTAAAACAGTGCTTAAGAGTAATTTTTACCTTTAAATGCTTAGAGTATAAATGATTTCAAATCAACTTATGTCCATTAAAACCCAAAAAAGACCTAAGGAAAGAAGGAAATAATAAAATCATAGTAGAAATCAATTAGAAAACAGAGGGGGGGGAAAGCAATGAAATTTT
The DNA here is from genome assembly GCF_000260355.1 of Condylura cristata. Lineage (NCBI taxonomy): Eukaryota > Metazoa > Chordata > Mammalia > Eulipotyphla > Talpidae > Condylura > Condylura cristata. Next base: position 8,387,783 of record NW_004567140.1, read on the forward strand.
AAACACTTCTTTGAAATCTTTTCTTTGAAGATTCTTAACAGATATTTAGCTACACCAAAATTTAGCAAATTCAGTATTGATAGAGGAAACATAATTATAAGCCCTACAAAAATTAAATGGTTTATGTGAAATGGGCAAATTCTTAAGAGTGTCAAAATGGCCACAAAAAAAAATTTAAACAGACTTACAACAGGAAACTGAAATTATAAACCGTCCCACAAAGAAAAGTCCAAACTCAGATGGTGCCACTGATAAATTCCATCAAATATTTAAAGAATAATATCAATCCTTCAGTAATTTATTCAAAGGAGGGAAAGTCCCATATTCCATTCAATGAAACCAGTATTATACTGATACAAAAGCAAGATAAAGATATCAAAAGAACAGAATGCTACAAATCAATATCCCTCATGAATATATATAAAAATTTCCCCAAGAAAATATCAATAAACCAAGTTCAGTAACACATAAAATGGATTATACATAACATAGGATTACATAATATACATAAAGAGGATTATATAAATACATCATAAAAGGATTATATAAACTGGGCCTTATCCCAGGAATGCAGGGTTGGCTTAACATCAGAAAATCAATTAATGTAATACACTATTATTAGTAAAGAACTAAATCACATAGTTAGCTCAATAAGTACAGGAAAGTATTTTTAAATTTAGCCCCATTTGTGAGAGAAAATTTTAACCAACCAGCAATAAAAGAAAATTTCCCCAACCTAATATGTAAGAAAAAACAATAGCCAAAATCACACTTAATGGCAAAAGACTGATAACCTCACCCTAAGAAGAAACAAGTCAAGGAAATCCATTCTTAACAAGTCTATTCAATACTATACATAAGATTCTACCCAGACATGAAAGAAAAGAAAGACTATTCATAGAAAAACTGATCCTTAATACAGTAATTCCTAAAGAACAGAACACACATACACAACAAAACCTATTACTTGAGTTTAGGAAAGTTGCAGAATATAAAGACAACACTGAAAAGCAATTGTGTTTCTATACTTCTATAAACTAGTGATGAAGAATGTGAAGGAGCGAACTTCATTCATTTCATAGTATCAAAAAGAACAAAATATGTGGAATAAATTGAACATAAGTTTAAAAACTGTCATCAGAAAAAAAAAAAAAAAACACCAAACATCAGAGATAATGAGGATCAAAACGAATGAAGAAGTAATGTGTTTCTTAAGTGGAAGACACGATCTTAACAGGCAATTTCCTCCCAAATTCACCTACAAATTGAACACAATCCCTACAGAAACACCAACAGGTTTCTCCCCACACCTCGAGAAAAATAAGATGATCCTAAAATTGAGATGAAAATGAAGAGAGACCTAGAACAAGTTAAAACATAGTGGAAAAGAACAAGGTTGCAATTATTAAGAATTCCCTACCTGAAAGTCTAACATAAAGTCACAGTTAATACAGATATTTTGGTACAGATGTGAAAATAAACAAATAGATAATACACAAGAATAAACAACTTTACATCTATGATTAACTAACTTTAAAACTGGGTGCCAAAATATTCCATTATAAAAGGATAGTCTTTACAAGAAACAATTATGGACAATTGAACTTCCAACTGAACATCTCTCACTTGTACACCAAACTTAAGTCAAAATGGAATCAAAGACCTAATGCTTCCAGCTCAAACAAAACTTTTAGAAAAAATATAAGATGCCAAAAATACAAGAAAAAGAATTATTGCACTTAATCAAAACTAAAGACTTTTGTGCATCAGAAGCCACCATTTAAAAAGTCATAAACAAAGTTACTTTTCTTAAAAAAATATTGCAAATCTGACAAAGGGTATGTGTTTAGAATACGTAAAGAATGCTTACAACTCAGTAAGAAAAAAAACTAAAGCATATGGAAAAAATTTGTATACTCTTCAAATACACAGAACCAATGTACATGAAAAAGCTGTAAATATTATTAGCTACTAGACTAATGCAAAATTAGAACAATAATAAGAGTGCTTCATAGCTATTAAACTGGCTGTAAAACTAAAAAGATAGTACAGTGGCATGTTTCCACTTATTTGCTAACAATGTAAGGTTTATGATTTACAGCATATTCACCTGAACTCTCCAACTGAGAATCATGATTTTTTTCTTGGGGTTGAACAAGATAATGACAGAGAAGGTACCTTGCTTGCCTCCCAAGATAGGCATCTAACAGTCAACCAGAAAAATCCTATACCCAGAGATTCCTATATGGCTTGGGACAAAACAGGACACCTGTTGGATACTGGAGATCAACACAGAACTGTAATAGAGAAGATACTGATGCTTCAGTGAGCAGATAAGTAGAGAGAAAACACCTGGAGACTGCAGTCCAGGACTGGGAACACAGTGCAGTCCAACAGTTCAGCCAGGGACCCTGGGGAACATAAGATCAAAATGCATGAAGGCAGCCAGCCCTCCCTGGTGGTGCAGCGGGTTAAAGCACAGCAAAAAGAAGCTTAAGCCACTTCCGCATGAGTTCGATCCCTGCCTGCCCCAGAGGAGATCCACATGGCGAGGCAGACCTCTCCTGACCCGCCCGCTGTTCCCCTCAGCAGTGTACTTCGTCGATCTGCCTGTTCTGTACCCCACTCTGTCTCTGGTGAATCTTCTCACCCTCCGCATCTCTGGCCTGTACCCCAGTTCTGTACGAATAAATAAATAAATCTTAAAAAAAAATGCATGAAGGTACACACTGCTGATTTAGGAAAAACAAGCAGAGGTGCTGGGAGGCTCCATACAGGTCTGACCCCCCAGAGATCAGATAATGTGCTCTGTTCACTTCTATCGGATAAAAGTTTAAAATTGCTACAGTAAAGGAAAACAAAAGATGAGGGGGAGGGGCAGAAAAGCAAGTGAAAAGGACACAAGAACTTAGAAAAACCAATCAAAGAGCTATAACAAACTTCAGAAAACAAATGAGTCACCTGATAAAGAAAATAGTGGAGAGAAAAAGAAGTTGAAGATTTAAATATGAAAACAGGAAAGGTTCAGGATAATCAAAAATAGAAATGCACAAAGGACCAAGAGGGAAAAGAAAAATGTAAAGTTAAAAAAGAAAACATAAACCAAGGAAGCGTTTTGAGAATATTCAATTCCAGTAGTAAAAGTAAAATAGGATAGAATCACAGAAGAAGAGGGTGAAGATTATTCAAAGGCATAATGGAGAAAAACTTCCAAACCTATACAAGAAACTAAATATACAAGTTCATGAAGCCAAAAGAATACATGGTAATCTAAATACAATGAGACCTACACTGAAGACACATAGTAATAAAAATACCAAATGTTCAAGATAAAGCAAATTGAAGGTGACTACAGTGGAAAAAACAGGGAACCTTTAAAGTACTCCAATCACACTTACTTACATCAGAAACCCTACAAGGATGTATGAAATAATGTATTCAAAACCTTCAGATAAAAAAACATAGTCAAGAAATACTATATCCTACAAGTCTGTTAGATATGAAGGAGAAATTAAGGTGTTCCAAGAGAAACAGAAGTTAAAGGATTTTGCTAACACTACAAGAAATGCTGAAAAACTTCCTAAATAAACTGGAGAAAATCTTTAAAAAAGAACAGTAGAATGAGAACACTAAAGCTAAAATGTCAGTAGTGGCAGAGTGGTCAGATGGATCAGACACAAAAATTCAACATTATCTCCAAGAGACCCATCTGAGCTCCAAAGATAAACGTAAGTTCAAAACTAATGGTTAGAAAAAACTCTACAAGTCAATGAGTCTCCTAAAAACGGACAGCTACACTCTTATCAAATAGACTTACCATTAAAGAAGCTAACAACAGACAGAATGGAACATTATATAATGATTAAGGAGTTAATGTATCTGGAAGGCATATACAAATGAATGATCATTCAAATATATAAAGCAACTACTGTCAAATCATAAAACAAACACTGGCATAAAACAGTAGTCAAGGATTTCAACACCACTTTTTTTTAATCAATGAACAAGTCAACCAGGAAATACACATGTAAACAATTACCTTAAATGAGGAATTAGACACAATAGGTATTTTTAGGGCAATGTACTCCTAAAAAGCTGAGTTCATATTCATCTCAAACACTTTGAACAGTATGTGGGATAGATATTGGGTACAAGTCCATTAAGACTAAAATTATATCAAGTTTATCTTCTCTGATTACAATGGTATTAAACTAGAAATCAAATCACAAAAATAGAGGGAAAACCTCCATTATATGAAGACAAATTTTACTACTTAACAATTATTAATTTAATGAGAAAATCAAAAGAGAAATTACAAAATTATCTGGAGACAAATGAAAATGAAGACACAACCCATCAGAACCTATGGTTTGCAGCAAAAGCATAGTAAGTATTTTGAAATAAATGCTAACATCAAGAAACAAAAAAGATCTCAAATTAATAAAATATATGTCTTTGGATCTTAAGAGACTAAATAAGAACAATCAAACCAAAAGCCAGTAGAAGGAAGGAAATAAGAACAATTACATCCGAAAATCAATTCAAAGTGGATAAAAGATTTGGGCCATAAATAACCATAAAGTATATATTTTTATAATGATACAATATATAGAAGAAAACATAAGTAAAATACTCTAAGAAATACATCTCAATAACATCTATAAAGACTCTTTATCCAAAGCAAACAAAATGAAGGAAAAGATAAACACGTGGGACTACATCAAACTGAAAAGCTTCTGCACAGCAAAAGAGACATTAACCAAGAAAAGGAGATAGCCTACTGACTGGAGAAAAAATCTTTGCACTCCATATAACAGATACTGGACTGATCACAAAGATATACTCAAATCAACAAAAACAAACAACCCAATCAAGAAATGGCCAGAAGAACTTAAAAGACACTTATCCAAAGAGGAACTGAAAATGGCCAACAGGAGTGTAAAAAAAAGTTCAACATCCCTCATAATCAGGGAAATGCAAATCAAAACAACAAGGAGAGAACTTCACACTAGCACATCAAAAAAACTAACAATAAATGTTAGGGAGGATGCAGTGAAAAAGGAACTCTCCTACATTGCTGGTGGGAATGCAAACTGGTACAACCACCATGGAAAGCTGTATGGAGATTCCTCAGACTGCTACAAATGGAGCTAATATACAATCAGCAATTCCACTCCTAGGGATCTACCCAAAGGACACAAAAACATTAATTCAAAAGGATACATGTACCTATGTTTATTGCAGCACTACTTGGAAACAACCCAAATGCCCAAAATTAGATAATTGGCTCAAGAAGATGTGGCGTGGAATGGAATATTACTCGGCAATCAAAAAGATAAACTCATGGCATTTACAGTAATATGGATGGAGTTGGAAGGGATTATGCTCAGTGAAATAAGTCAGAAGAAAAAGAAAAATATCAAATGATTTTACTTATAAGAGGAATTTAAGAGAAGCAAGTAATACATGGGGGGGTGTATTGTTATTACAGTGCAAAATACAACACAACAAAACAAAAACAAAAAGACAATTATAAACCGGAGATACCTAGGGGACACAGAGGGATCAGAAGGAAGGAGGAATGTGGGTGACTATGGTGATAATGGGGGGAGGAAGTAAACATTGTTATAAAATGAACAATATTGTAAAAAGATATATAAATAAAATTATAAAAAAATTCAAAATGACACTCCAAAAGAAACTAAAAGTTTCACTGTTAGAAAAAATAGATAAACCTCTTGCTAGACTAAGGGGGGGGGAGGGTATAAATCTAACAGAATCAGAAATGAAAGAAGGTAAGTAACAACAGAGGTCTCAAAAACACAGAGGAGACCTGAAAGAAATGGACAAATTCTTAGAAGCATACAATTTAAGATTGAATAAGAAAGAAATAGAAAACCTTGACAGATCAATTACAAGTAAGGAAAATGAAAGAGTAATCAAAAGTCCCCCCAAAAATGAAAACCCAGGAACAGATGGTTTCACTGCTGAGTTCTATCAAATCTAAAATAACACCTGATCTTCTCAAGTTCTTACAAAATATTGAAGAGGAAATGCTTCTGAACATATTTTATGAGGCCCACAGTATTCTGAATCCAGAAGCAGGTAAGGACATCACAAAAAAAGAAAAATACCTGTCACCATCACTGATGCAAAAATCATCAACAAATCTTATCAAGTCAAATTCTATTACATTACCGGAATCATACACAATAAGCAAGTTTTATTTCACCAAGACAATCCAGAAACACAAGAATGGTGCCAATAACTGCAAATTGATCACCATAACTCAATACATCATAAAGGAAAGCTAAAGATTAAAGAAACATACCAATAGATAGAGAAAACATTTAACAAGATTCAAAATCCATTTATGATAAAAATCCTCAAAAAACTTGAGGATGGAAGGAACATACCAAACCTACAGCTATCATACTCAACCATGAAAAACTGAAAACATTTCCTTTAAGATCTGATACAAGACATGGATGTGTACTTGCACTGCTACTGTTTAACATACTACAAGTCCTCGCTAGAGCTATCAAGCAAAAAAAAGCTATAAAAGGAATGCAAACTGGGAAAGAAGTAAAGCTATCGTTATTTGAGGGTTGATATAACATATATAGAAAGCCCTAAAAACGAAAAAAAAAAAAAACCTAAAATACTATACTAAAATACTATAATACTAACAGATACTAAAATACTATAATCATTAAATGTCAAGCAACAAAAGCAACTTAAGTTACAAAATCAGTGTGTTCCAATATGCAAACAACAAACTAGATGAGGAAGATATCAAGGGAAAAAATCCTATTTACAATTTCATCAAAAAGGTCCCTCCCTGGCCCTCCCTGGTGGCGCAGCGGGTTAAAGCACAGCACGGAGAATCTAAAGCCGCTTCCTCATGAGTTCGATTCCCGCCTGCCCCGGAGGTGACCCGGAGGTGACCACATGGCGTGGCAGACCTCTCCTGACCAGCCCGCTGCTCCCCTCAGCAGTGTACTTCGTCGATCTGCCTGTTCTGCTTCCCACTCTGTCTCTGGTGAAGCCTCTCA
>NW_004567140.1:8395007-8410007 GCF_000260355.1 Condylura cristata
GTGTATGTACTCTGTCAGTCGGCCTGTTCTGCTCTCCGCTCTGTCTCTGGCAAATCCTCTCGCTGCCCCTGCACCTCGGCTGTTCCTCATTTCTGCATGCATGAATAAATAAATCTGAAAAAAATATTTTACCAAACAGAATTAAAATTAAATACATAGAAATAAATTTAACAGAAGAGTTAAAGTCATGTACAACAAAAACTGTAAAGACACTGTAAAAAGAAACAGATCTTGTTCATGGACTGAAAGAATAAACACACTTAAAATGGCCCTTTTACCCAAAATGACAGAGCGCTAATGCAAACTATCAGTTTCAATGGCATTCGTCAAAGAACGAGAACAAGTATTCCTAAAATTTACATGAACTACAGAAAATCCCTAATGACCAAAGCAATTTTTAAAGATTTTTATTTATTTATGCATACAGAACTGGGGTACAGGCAGTGGTACAGGGCAGTGAGAGGATGCACCCACAGACAGAGTGGGACGGAGAATGGCAAACTGGAGAAGTACACTGCTGAGGGGAGCAGTTGGTGAGTCAGGAGAGGTCTGCTGCGTCATGCGTGTCACCTCTGGGGCCGGGAATCAAACTAGCAGTGAAGTGTCTACGACCAGCTTGCAGTGCTGCACTTTAACCCACGGTGCCACCAGGGAGAGCCAAAAACCAAGGCAATTCTAAGAAAATAAAAGAATGGAGGTATCTCACTCCACACTTTCTCTAAACTACAAAATATTATGATAAAAACATACACAAAGATCAATGGAATAAAACTGAGAGCCAAGAAAGACACCACACTTCCATGGACAGGTAATCTATGACAACAGCCCGAGAATATACAAATGAGAAAGGAATTACCTCCAAAAATGGTGTTGGGAAAACTGGAACAAAACTACTGTAAATTAAAACCTTAGAAATGAGACTATAAATAAGACTGAGACTCCTGGGGGGGAGTGGGGAGGTAGAGAGGGAAGTGGGCCCAGTGGCCCATTTTTTTAAGGCTAAATAAACATAATCAGGGATGAAGAGGGTCATCCTGAGAACACTGGATTATGAACATACCAATTCTATACTTAAGTGCACATAGTGCCTAAATTTGCATAAAATGAATTTTTCAATAAAATACTGCTACATTGATGACTTCTCTTATTTTTACTATTCCCCACTTGCACATTCCTTCCTTTTATGCATAGGGCCAAATGACAAGACTGAAACTCCACCCCATCGTACCAAGTCAATATAATTTCCTCAGTGTTAAGTGTAATAAACAAAACAGGTTTCCAAATCCAATTTTTCCAAAGATGACCTCATTACGAATAAGCAAGATTATGCAGATTTTATACAGATCTTACATTTCCTTCTAAATATGTGCTCATGCTTAGAGGGCAATGAAAATGTCCCCAAATGTCCACTGAGAATGTTGGGCTGCCTAGGCTTAACACCTAGATCAACCACTCAATGTGGCTTAGAGTATTCCTTAATCTCTCTTAGTTTCCGCACCTCTAAATGAGGAGAGTGGTGCAGAAAATTTAAAAAATGGTACCTACCTAAACTGTGAACATTAAACAGAATAATCCTTATATAGTGCATATAAAATGCTTAACACGTTAAGTAGTCAAAAATATTTCTTAATGATTCGTTGGTTACTTTAAGGTTCTTTATATGATAAATGTTCTTCTTAAGTGAAATTTAAGTAACAGAGAATGCACTTTAAAATGTAAATACTAGAAAGTATTGACTAATGGATTAAACATATAAACCGTAAATATTCATTACAGTTAAGGAATTTAACAAGCATTTAATTGAAAGTCTACATGCTGTTCAGAAGAGTATGTGGACAAAGATTAGTATCCTGGAATAGCCATTTCTTATGGAGGATAAAAATAAATCTGATACAATGAGCTATCTGTATTTTACAAATTTGGATTTATTCCAATAAATGAAAAGCACTTATAAATCACACGCATGACCAATTTCAAACAAGGTTATCTAGAAATCTAGTAAAATGAACCTAATCACTATATAATATATAATATTTAACTTAGTATTCTTTTCTTATTTTGGTGTTCTTTTAGGATACTAGAGTGTCCCAAAGTTATGATCAAATCATCATCAATGAAATTAGATATTCAAGCATGTGTTAAAAGCATGTGCCCAAAAAAAAGCCGTATTAGAAAGGAGATTATACAGTATTAACAGAAAAAGAGTGATCATACAGCTGCCCCATCAATTCTACTTCTAGGAAAATACACTTAGGATATACTGCTAATGACACCTGATTACATACACACAGAAATGAGTCACTGCATCATTATTTAGAATTGCAGAGTATCAGAAACCTAAATGCCCATACACAGGGCAATGGCTGAGTACTATATTTCTGTTAAAAAAAAATAATAAAAAATGGGAGATGTCTATAAGCGAATATAGTGATTACCAGGCAACATACTAAGAAAAAAACTATAGTACAATAGACAAGATAAGGTAATATACATATATTTATCAAAATGCAAAAAGATTAAGTGAAAAACTGAACATATGTCTACTTACAAGTGAGTTAGCGGGGAAATAACAGCAAGATGGGAGTGAGGTAGCAGGAATGAGTAGGGACACTTCTCTGTGTTCATCTTCCCCATATACCCCCCAAATAAATATTAAAACCAGTCAAGATGCAAAGAGGCCCTAAAATAGAACACAATCTCTAACAAATGAGCCTGTTTTACATTTAAGTGACAGTCACAATGAAGCGGAATGGAAAGAAAAGAACTAAGCAATTGTGGAAAACTGTTGCTTAGCTAATAAACTGTGAAGTAAAAGGGTGAAGGTGGGGGGGATGAATATATAGAGTAATAAATGTGTTTCTCCCAGGAGTAAGAATTGAAATTAAAAAAATAAATAAAATTTAAAAAGAATTGAAACTACTTTTAATGTATTTAGTAGACTTAACCATTATAGATTAATAAAGGTCAAGTTTCTCACTGTTGGACAAAGAAATCACAAAAAAATACTAAAATGAATCCTGTGGCATTAGATTAGAGCCAGAAGTATCAGTACAAACATATTTTCAACAGACACATATATCTAAACATGTGCCCTGGTTAAATACGTAACTGCCTGGCTCTATCTACAGGAAGGCACAGAAGCAATGACACCCACTGGCAATTCACACACCCATGTGAGGACATTTTTAAAGTAAACCCTTAAATAAATGGCAAGGGTTCCTTGAAGTAGTGGCCGATTCCTGGACTGGGGGAGGAGAAACAGAAGAGAAGCCTGCCGTATCTTGTGGTATCAGAGAAAAATATGTACAAGGATAGGCGAGAGAATTCAGGCACCAGCTCAAAGTAGTTCCTTAGGATAAAAGTTAAACAACAGAGTAAACAAAACAATGATAATTCCACCTAAATTCACAGGGTAAAATAAATACCAATACAAATCCAAGTCCATACTAATACAAAACATCAATACATTAATAAAAAAAACCACTTCATTACAAAAGAATTCCAGGAAGTAAATACAGAAAGGGTAAAGCAAAAAATCAATATTAGACAAACACCACATTAGTAACTGTTGGAGACAAGGTGTCCACCAATTAATAAAAGAATCAGTGGGTTTAAGTTTGTGGAGCAAGAATTATCCACACAACCTCAAAGTTATCTACTCCATGGTTCTTAATAAGAACAAAGGAAAAGTCTACAGCAGAGAAATCTGGCAGCCACACCTTAACCAAGTCTTCACATTTAAACATACTGAAACATGGACCTAAAATGACACACTAAAATATATCATTAATATGAGCCTCTTGATATGATGATACATGTCTGTGATATTCCTATCCAAAATGCAAAAACCTCATTCTAGTCATGTGACCATCAAACTCTGACTGAGGAACATCCTACAAAACTCCTGTGCAGTAATCTTCAAAATTACCACCCACAAAAGGCAAGGAAATAGCAAGGACTGTCAAAGGCTGAGGGAGACAAAGAAGCAATGATTAATGCAAGGTGGGGTCCTAGACAGGATTCTGAAAGGAACATAGGGGAACAGTTGGTGAAGTTCAAATAAGAGCTGCAGTTTAGTTAATTGTGTCGTACCATTTAAACCTCACTCAAAAATTGTGCTATGAATATACAAGAGGTTGTAATAATAAGGGGAGATGGATGGTGGGGTATATGGGAACTCTAACATTTTTGCAATTTTCCTGTAGATCTAAAATTACTGTTGTGTTTGTGTGTGTTGTGTTTGTGTTGTGTTTTAGCAGAGCTCAGAAAAGCTCACTTGAATAGCAACTGGTATATCATATTTTTTATTTGACTTGGTTTAGTTTTTCTGCAGGGGATGGGGCTGAAAAAAAATCAGTTTTTAATGACAAATATATGCATGTGATCAAACTTAGTAAGAAAAAATCTACATTTGGAGGAGATCTTCAAAATAAGTCCTATGTTCTGAATTATCCTAACTGGAAGAAGTTAGGCTCAGTCCTCACCCCCCATAAAATCAGTCCTATGTTCTGAATTACCCTAACTGGAAGAAGTTAGGCTCAGCCCTCACCCCCAATATTAAAATACATATTCATAAAAGTTTTACAGTTGCACTGTTCTACTTACAAAAAGCTTCTACTTTTCTAGGACATAATTTCATTTTGTTTAAGCAAGAATTCATTAAAGAAGCTATAAATAACCTTTAAATATTTAGCCATGAATAGAGGGTGGACTGGCATTGAAGGCTTATTTTAGGACTAATGCAGAATGTTTTTTTAAAAGCTACATTTTAGCATGCATCAAGGTAATGACGAACACTTGCAGTATAATTTTCATTGTTAAAATTCATTTCTCTTTAAGAAATTTTGCTAAAAGTAACTTATTTATTTACTAGTAGGAAAGGTAGCCTTAGAGAGTAAGATGTTGGAAAGGGTCAAATATGAAATTCTTATTGAAAAAAATCTATTACATTTAGTATCTAGACAACCTTTCCTTTGTTCCCAAAGTGTAACACCAGTTAAAACTGCTCACACCAGATAAGGAGCACCCAAGGAATCAGACCAATTACGGACGCATTATGTGCATGGGTATACAATAGGAATCAGAGACACGTCTAAATCCAGTCATGAAGTTCACATCTTAGAGACCAAGTTTCATAAAATTTTTACTTGGAAAAAAAAAAGTTTTACAAAATACCATTCTTCCAATCAAAGAAACTTTCCCATAGGGCACACTAGTTTTAGGCCTCAGCGATTACAGAATGACAGCGGGAAGAGTTCTTAAATAGCCACCTAGTTGCAAAACCTACAAGAAGCAGATTTTTTTTAAAGTGCCTTTTCAATGCTAAAGCAAGTAATATAGTCGTTGAATCTACTTGAAATTTTAAGTTTCTTTAAAATGGCCCATATGGTATACACAACATCACAGCTGGCATAAAACTGCCTGTATTTCGTTCCACAAATGAAAACAATGCCTATGAACGGTAATCTTTAAAAAATAATTCGAAGTGCTGCCACTGCATCATAGGGCACACGCAGACGAAAATTTTGACAGTGTTCAGAGAATTAACACAACCAAACAGTACCCTACAATATTCAAGCATTCACTTTGATTTCTTTCAAATACCACTCACTGGTCAGGGTAACAGACCGTGTTGCCAGATAACTCAGGTTGCCTCTTTTCAAGCTACATACAACATATTTCGCTATGGATATACCCTAAACAAATGGAACACTCGGCTTGAGAATGCAAATTCCCATTTCCTAGGCAGTGCCTAGTTTTTTTGCTGCAATCTGGAAGCTTTGAACTTTGAAACCCTCTTTGTAGTTTCTTCTGACACTTCCGACAGAACTTCTTTTCGTTCTGGAATGGTGGGCAGTGCAGGATGAGCCATGGCTGGGTGTGGTGTTAAGGAGGGTGATAAAAATTCTTTTTCTATTACAGTTCCAGAAAAAGCCTACAAGAAAAAAGTCAGATTATGGTAATAAACTGCAAATAACATGCCTACAAAACCTTTATCCTGTGTTTGTTAGACATTTCTTTTCATTAAGTCAATTCCCAAGATTCAACAAAAATATAACATCAAAATAGACATTATTCAAAGGAATCAAGTACCGTTAAAATATTTTAATTACACTATCAAATGTAAGAAGATTTTTACAACACACATGCAAGAAAACAAAATACAGCATAATTTTTATATCTGAGATTAAATAAAAACAGTAAATAAAAGGCATTCCATTTATGTCCAGACCATGATAGAGCAAAAAATGTATTACAATAAAAAACCTGGGGATGTTCATGAGTGAGCTGCCCTGTGGCGGCAGCTGCCTGTCAGCCAATAGTTTAGCTTCCCCAGAAGCAACATCTCAGCATGGTGGTCGTACAGGCAGTTATTTGAGTAGTTTCTTGCATCTTGCCTCAACTTTAAGAAGTGACACTGGTTAGTCTCAATTTTTAATTCAATTAAAACAGTTAATTCGATGATAGAAATCAGAGGTTTCACAAAATATGATTTTTTTTACTTTTAACTGGATGTTTGCTGGACTTAATCACTCAATTTACATTCAACTGGACAAAAGTATAATGTACAAAACTGTCAGAAATGTAATCAAAGCTCTATCTTCTATGTATTCATAGATTTACCTATAGTATCTACGCTGTGTATTATATAGAAAACTATATTTGCATACATAATACACACAAGCTCGTTGAGTGTTCGCATGTATGTTTTCCACACTAGCTAAAACCTTCCATAAGCTGAAATGTCATAAAGTGAAACAAGAGATTACAATTAATTTATATGCAGTTTTTTGAGCATTCTCAGATCCCAAAACCACCTAATCCAATCATAACAAATAGCACAGATAACATGACACTAACATACTTGCCAGAATGTATTAGTGCACACACATGTATAATGTGTAAACATGATGTGCTAAAGGCACAGCCTGCATAAAGTAAGTCCCGGAGGAGGAGCTGGGCAGGACCACTCTTTCAGCTCAAGGCACACATGCATCCAGAGCAGTCAGTGCAGCACAGACCCTCTTCTCACTTTTGTGGTAGAAGTGAGAATCCTCTTCAAATTTCCTTTATTTTCAAAAACAGGCAGTAATGTAGGCCTTTTTGTAGCAAAGACGTGTTAACCTGAACTTCTGAAAAGTGAGGGGACAGAACTCATGTACAAATGAAAATCCTGACACCTAAACTTTCACATGTACTTTGCTTCCCTTTGTCTACCAAGTATACAAAGTTACTTAAGACATTTTTATCTTGAACAATTTAAAAATGTCCTCTCCTCCACCTTGCCCCCACTAATGAAGAAGAAAAAGAACTCCCTCTTGTTCCCACAGTATTTTGAAACCTTTGGTTTGAGTCCAGCTCAGTCCAGAACCAGAAAAGCTACTTTCATACGAACTCCATTCTATCATGATGAGCAAAGGGCCTCTGTATTAACAATGCTTTTGAAAAAGAGACAATATTCTAGCATTTAAATGTATTTTTCAAACTGTTTGCCATAATCATAAACTATTTATTCTGATATTTAAAAATTCACAGGTTCTAGATGCTTGCTTTATCAGTTCAACACAAAATGCTGAGGTAATAAGGGGTAGGTGGAAATAAGTCTCAGCTGAATTCAAATTCTACCTTATGAACACAAGGTTTTTAAATACTAAAAGAAAAACCCTGAGTACAATAGTACCATAGGACCAACTGTACTGAGTACCAATTGTTGTACCAAAAAAACAAAGGTGCAAGTTTATATTCATTACCTGTTTTTTCTAATAGTATGGGAGACAAAAGACCATTAAAAAAGATTCTGTTCAAGTCACCTGAGATCATTATAGAAGGAAGAGGGGAAGACAATACTCTTAACCACAGATACTACCCCTAAAAGCTAATGATATCCATTCTCCATTTGCTGAATACAATAGTATAGACAATGGAAGTTTTTGTGTGCTTACTTATATAAGCATATATAGTTTAGATGTATTTGATGTATGCACAAATGTTATTAGAATCTATCAGTTTAATACAGGTGTTAGTCCCCAGTCTTTCTAAAAACTTTTTTAAGTGAAAACTTAAAAAACCCACCAAACTAAGATAAAAAAAAAATCAAGTCTGAGTTTAATAGAAAATATAAGATATAGCTATTCCATTGACAGGAATTCATATTTTTTGGCATAGCCCAAAGTGTAATTTTTTGCACAAAAAATTATGTGCAATGTAGGGCATCAAAGTATATGTGCACTCACTGGTTTTTGTTTTTTTTTTTTTGAAGAGTAGATCTATAATTTTCTGTACTACAAATAATTCCACAGCCCCCAAATGTTCATTAAACATTTTCATTGGCACAGGCATAGAATTTGAATTCAGCCAAAGCATATGACAACTTTAGAGAATTATCTGTTGTGAGAGTGTGTGTTATACAAATATATCTATGTAAATGTTAAAAAATTAATTCAATCAAGCATTTTAAAAAGTGTGATCTATGAATTCTCATAAAAATGACGATAGTCTGCTCTAGTGGTTATTTAAAATAACACACTAAAGTATTTTACTAGCCAAAAACTATAACACATACTCTAAGATATTTTTTAAATGTTATTTTAAAGAAACAGAACTTCAAAACTGGTACTATTTTTAGCTCCCCCAAAAAATGTTGAACTATTTTAATATCACAATATTTGTATCATATTTGTCAGTGACTACATTTTTTGCAAACTATCATCAAAAAGAACAAAGCTTAAAATTAAGTAGGTACTCTGACTTTTGAGACTAAATATACATATGAAGAATCTGTAAGATAAACAATGCGATTGTTTTAGATTTAATAAATAACAACTGGGGGTGGGAGTACAGGATGGTTCCTATACTCCCAAAATACAAACAAGGTAAACCAACATTATCAACCAAAAGTAATTTCCCAACAATAAATATATAATTTAAGGACAATAAAGTGAATGACCTATATAGACCATCTCTGGAAGGTATGGCAGCAGCAGCTAAAAAGGAGAGGGCCTCCAAAGAAACTTCCTTTCAAGTCCAAAATGACTGTGAACAGGGTAAATGAATGCTAAAACCGTCTGAAATGGAGTCACTACCACCATTTCAAAACTTGGCCAAAGATATATGAAACAGACTTAAAGATACACACATACCTCAGGTGCTCCAGATAAGGACAAAAGTTTCTTTTGATGATTCTGTTGCTCCTCTTCCAAAATGCTCTCACTGGCGTCACTGCACGCAGCCTCGTCACAGCTGACACTGCGCACAAGCCCCCGCCTGTCGTCAAAGTCGGCAGTGCTGCTCTCGCTGGTGTCACTGCACACACTGTTCTCCCTGCTGCGTGACTTCAGGATGGACTTACGGGGGACATACTCTCCATTCACCACATCAACAAAGACTCTAGATAGCCCAAGAAAAGGAACACCCACTCACTCAAGGGTAATTCAAAACTGAGGATAAACTTACAAAATCCTTCCTAAAAGCTAATCTTAAATATTTTATTCAAACATAGCTTAAATTTTTCACAATCATAACAATTTTGTAGTATCAAGTGTTGTATTTAAATTATTTCGGGAAAAAACTACTCTGGTCTAATAAAATATAACACTTCATGTGTAAGAATGTTGTAGGTAACAATAGCTAGATCGTCACAAGATTTTACATACAATTTAATCGACTCAGAAGACACTTAGCAGTGAACACTCACAATTTTAAAAACATGAGTTATGAAAACAGTAGATTATCTTCAAATGATAGCTTTCTCAAGAAAATCTGAAAAAAGCAAGACTGGTATTCTTAACTTCTCTTCTGAAGTGACAAGATCAACTACCTGCCAAGCACCACCACAGCTGTGACTGCCAAGTCCTGCCCTAGCCCACTGGAAACACAAACTCTTCTCAAGTTAACACAATGGTTTTGACTCACTGAGAATGAGGCAGAGGGGAAAACATGCAACATTTCAGTCACTTCGGACTAGAAAGCGACCGTGGCTCTGGTCTCCCTGAGGGCCGTTACAATACAAAGCTTAAAGCTACTCTATAGGCCTATAGGCCTAGTACCGGCTTCAGTGGAATCCTATGTGTTACAAACAACCTTTTTCTGTAAATACACGTTTGCCCAAAAAAAAAAAAAGGGCAGGGCCAGACTGCCCTGCTGCCTGTGAGGCTCACTCACCGATAAATGTCAGCGGGCGTCCTGATGGGAGGCAGCTCCTGGGCAGCCTGGCTACCGCTAGAGCTGCTCTTTCGTTTACGTTTGGCTTCTTCTTTCTTTTCACTGAATTTTAAAGTGGTGTTTTTTCCAGTATTTATTCGGACCTAAAAATATTATAGCAAATAATTATAATCCCTTTGAGAAATCAATATAAGGTCACAACTAAAACCAGTAAATGCTATATGTTAAAGAAATAATAGGAAGAGAGGCAGTTTAAAATTTTTGATTCTAAAATGATGTGCATTATCAATTAGGGTTTAAAAAAAGCCTTTACTTTATCATAACTTCCTTCAACAGCATTAAATTATATCTTTTTTAATGACCAATTCTTCAGTGACTTTATTACTGTATAGAAAACAAAATACATTTCAACTAACTGCTAGATTTATTATAAACTTTCACATCACCCTATTATTTTGATGTAAGTTTTTTGCTTAAATCATGCATTTCAAAACAAAGAGCACAATTAACCTAAAGAAATATTCACTAAGAATAAAAACCTGAGGTCATAAAAACAGTATCAGATTGCTTAACTATTACAAATTTTTAAAATACCTCTAATTTTTAGAAATCTAAAGATTTAAAAATAAAGCCAATCCTGTCCTGGATAATGATGTTATTCTAGTCCCTTTGGGGCATTTGTATTACATTTTCTTTATAATGACTGTTCTTCTCTGTAACATTCCTCCAAGTATTACTTATTCTTCCCATTTTATCTAAATGAAAATAAGAAAAATTTTACATCCAGGAAAAAAAAAATTACAAATTTCTTTTTCTTGTTAAGTAGTTATTTTTTTCTGAAGAACTCACAAGATGCCTCTTTTTAATATAAACTATTAGAATACTGGGGGGGGGGGGCGCGGAAAGTATAGTTATTTCACTTCATATTCCAGCAGGATAATTTAAGGGACTTAAAAAAGAGCAAATATGTTTCAAACATGTTTCATTAAATAATCATCACAAACACACCAAACTGATATTACAAGCCCTTAACTCTAACAAAGGCAATCCTTACATTTATGTCTTGTGGTTAAAAAGAGCACTAAACTGAGATAAAGGAGTCCCTGTTTTATTACTAACCAGTCCTCTGGTTGTATTCGGCTTTAAGTTTCCTTAAGAAAGCCAAACTAGAAAAGATGACTCCTGGTGGCCCCTTCCAACAGAGAGAGGACCAGGGGAAGGACTTAGGCAACTGTTACTTCTTAAGCCAGAGCCAACCTATTTTGATCTATTTTAAATACCTGGATTCTTAACAGTAAGTATGGAGGGTACAAAGTCTTCTGATACCAGAGTTCAAAAATACTCTATTGGAAGATCTCCATAGAGCTCCCCTCACTTTAAAATGCCAAAACTCTAAAAGTCATGATTCTCCATAAATGTTTATATTTACTCTGTCAGAAAAGGAACTAATTTTTATTCCTAATTTTTTCCTTTTTGTGCATGATGCTCCTATTCATTTTATGCCTACATAGAAAACAACAACCTGGTGTAATTAAAAATTTAACTAATGCAGTCACTCAAACTCCTAAATACACCAAAATGTCCACAATATAATTAACTCTAGAATTCTTAAGAAAATTGTCTGAATGACAGGTATAGCTGCCACTCAAATCAGATCCCCTCCCAGACCTTAAACAATTCAAATTCAATTATAACAATGACAGATAACAATGACAATCAGCTAACAAGACTTTCATTTTTACTTTTTAGATAAATTGGTCAGCTCAAGAGGCAAAAAAAGTGATTACCTTGTCTGACATAATCAACAATATTAGCAGTATTCTCTTAAAAAGTATCACAGATGCTGCTTAGCATTCAAATTATATGCAAAATTAATAAAGTTAAAAGTGTACAAACCCTCTTAGGTTCAATAGTGTGAGAAAAATATATAGTTGGTATAGTGTCATCTCCAAACCCTAAATCATTACAGCCATTTTCATGGTCATCAGTGTCGTCATCTTCTTCTTCCTTTTCTTCTTCATTACTGTGGTAAGAATGTGACCCATTCACTGAATAGTTCAAATGACAGTTCACTCGACCATTGAAGAGCTCGGACCTTGCGACATTCTCACCACTGCTGGGAGTAAGAGAGTCTGTTACTGGCTGCATCACATTCACATTTATGTTCTGATCCTCCTTTTCCTCTTCAGAAGATGTTGTATCTTCTCCACTTGTAATCACAGTATCAGGTTTACTAAAAAAGGAAAAAAATACAAGATCAAACACATTAGAATTTTAAATATTCACGCTTTCAGTATATTTCAGTGGGTAAAATTTACAATTTTGAATATAGTCTCCTTTAAATTAGAATTAAAATGCGTTGAAATAAATTAGCAAAAATCATTAGTTTCTAATATAGTTAGTATTTAGTGATTCAAATGATAAAGAGAATATAGTAATTCTTCTTTGTCTTTTACAAGGAGGATACTGTCTATACACACTACAGATAAAATTTTACAAACTCAGTCAGAAATGCTAGAAATTCATAAAGAACATGTACCTCTATGTAAAGACCAGAAATTTAAGTAACAAAACTAAAACACATTCTTATTTTGTATTGTTATACTTGGAATATTTTAGTAACATGCTTTATTATAAAGAATCTGTACATATGTACACTGATATATTTATATACACAGGCACATTTTCTATGTTTTCTACAAAAGACTAAGGAATTTGTAGAAAGAATAAAACCAAAAATGCAATGGAACCTAACAAAATCATACAAAACGAGAAAGAGAATCATGAACCCCCTCCAAAAAAGTCCCAAAATTCAAAACTGATTTTAAAATGTAGTAGTACCAGTTAATCAAGAAGACCTAAGAAGTTATAGGTAAAATGGTAATAAATATCGATGTGTCCTTTGTACGTGGTGTCCTATTTTTTACAGAAACTAATTACTGCACATGGTACATCATTTAAGCAAAATAATGTAAGAACTTCTGTAGTAACAGATTTCATTGAGCACTCTGACAATTCTAAGTGAGTGCTAATGTGTATTTCAAACAGCAATTTGGTGAGGTTTCTCATATATACAGCTACCTGACCAGATTACAAATTGCTTACTCAATCAATGAACAGGAGTTCGCAAAGGAAAGCAAAGATAAACATTTTACAGTAACAAATTTAAAAATCAAACTTTTTTTACAAGTAAAATTTTTTCAAAGTATTCTCCTGATTATAATATAAAAACATTTGAAATGTGGTATGTAAAAACATCCACATTTATCATAAATCAACTATCTTATTATTTTATCTTATTATAAAGTATGAATACAAAAATGCAGATAGTGATCTTAAGTATTTTTTGTACAAGTACATGCAGAGGAATGTGCTCATGAGCACAAAAAAATATACTACACTATTATTTTACACTGGTAGGATTATTGATACTAATATTGCACTTTTCTGTGTTTTCACCAATAAGCATGTATTGTAAGAAAAAATTAATAAGGAAATGTGCATAAAACAAATTATCTGAAAAACGTCATCTGTTATTAGGTACCTGTCAAGTTCGCCCAGCAATTCTTCTTGTCGCTCCAGTTCTTCAAGTCGATCCCACAGTTCCTTATCAGCAAGCAAATCCTTGGATTTTATATCATTTGCAAAATCTGCTTCAAAAATATCTGAAGTTTTTGGTTTGGAGTGAGGTTTATGAGCAATCCGCTGCTTTGCTTTTTTTTTTTTTTAAAGGAAAGACATGGCTGTTAATCACCAACTCAAAAACACACAAGCCTACAATTAGTACAACTTTCTTTTGAGGCAAGGGGGATGTTAAGACTCAGAAGGGCATCACTTTTAAGTCAAACAGGAAAATCCCATGGATGCGTTCTAGAATCTTGCTACTCAAAGTGTGGTCCAAAGATCAGCACAGCACTATCATCGTTGGAGCACTGATGTTTTAACAAGAGCCTCAGAGGATTTGCTTGCACAGTAAAGATAATGAAGAACTGCTCGAAAATACATGACCAGAAACAGCCACAACGTACCCCAGTTGTAACTCAAAACTCATCACAAGGATACCCATCTTCTATCCATACTGAAGAGAATTAATTTAAAGTAACACATAAGATTTTATCACTCCAACAAACTGCCAGGCATGAATTACTCTGAGTAATCCAGGAAGGCTAGTCCCTAGAAAGTTCTACTATAGTTTTACATATTAACATTGCTACTTTTTAAATTGTTGCCCTTATTTATAATCCTCAAGTGAGGGGAGAAGATGGATAAATGCTGAACTCTACCCCATCTGCTTTTCATTTGAAAACAGTAACTTTCTTATACAACAAACTTTGAAGATGATTATGGGAAGAAACAGAAAAAAAAAATGTTGAAGTAAAAGAAAATCCCCATCATATATTCAACCTACAACACTGTTTTCTAAATGTGAAATATCAAAATTATATTTCAGAGCCTAATCTCTGTAAATTGTTATTTGTAAACTGTTATTAATTAACAAATTTTATATGTCCGATCTCTAAATCTTTCATTGGCCACCACAAACATCGCAACTTGCATTTCTGCTCTTTACATTTCATACATCTCTTTTACTTCACTTTCTCAAGCTATTCATTATTATTACTTGTGATACCACATCATTAGTGATAGTCTAGTCAGAATATGGCTTCTAATATTATCTCTATTTCAACCAGTAAGTTCTTTTCAGAGTTAACTACTAAAATATGAATGTTAAAATAAAAATAAGCTTTCTAAGGTAGCAAATTACAAGCCATTTCTGTAATACTTTGAAAACTTTTACTACTATATCACTTTACACGTGACAAGGGAATCTGTGGTAAA
>NW_004567140.1:8415007-8419826 GCF_000260355.1 Condylura cristata
TTTATTGGGAGAAACACATACTGTACCCATGAAACAAGGACAGTATGCTATACCAAAGAAACTAAGAACAAAATACACACAAAGAATTCCTGGAAGTAAAATGTCAAAAAGTTTTTTTTAAAAAATCCAAGATTCTAAAGATGAAATAAAAGATCACTTCAAAAATTATAACAAAGAAAATAGACAACAGAAGGAAATTATCAACAGTATGATACTAAAAATTTCCAAGGGCTACAGGATATGAATATCCACGCTGAAAGGATCCACTAAACACCTCATAAATAAGATATCTACAACAAGGCATAACACTATGACACTTTCTCATAGGAAATAAAGTCCCAAAGAGAAAAATCATGTCACATACAAAAAAAGAGAATGGCATCCCATTTTTGACTAGCAACACATTAATACTTACAAAATTCTAAGGGTTAACTGTTTAGAATTCTAAACAGTCTAGCTAAAAAAAAGTGAGAGTATAAAGAATATTTTCATACATGCAAAATTAAAATCTATCACCCACACATACTTTCTCACAAAGTTACTAAAGAGTGTATACACGTTAAGTAAAACTGACAGAAGACTCGCCATGGGAATCAGGAAACAGAAGGTGCAAAGACATAAAAGAGATGCTCTGATGGTAAAGGAGCACCCCAGCTTCCCATTGCTCAACATAGGGGCCAGGATGCATCAAAGCAAGACAAAGAATGAACCCAGTACATGAATGAACGAATGTAGATACGTATCATTAAAAAACAAACAGAAAAGTTCAAATGAAAGGCTGTAAAAGAACAGAAAGTGAATTAAATCTAAGCATGCACACATACTTAACAAAAATTATAGTAAAATAGTATTTAAAAAATTAGGAGAACAGGAGCAGTAAGAAGAAAATTTCAATAAACTAAATGTTTCCTTTAGTTATAAACAGGTATCTCACAGAGTGGTGATGAGGGATGAGAATAAAGAAACTAGAATAACGAAATAACTTGGGAAATACAGATAAAAAGAGCAAAGCAAAAGATCAGCCCCAAAGACTGAAAGTGATTTCCTCTAGGGAATGGGAACTGGGAGTTTTAAAAGAGTTATTGAGCAGGACTCTGCTACTGCTTTCATTAGATGTTTTAAGTAAATATATAATGGCTTAAGAGAATATACACTTAAAGAATAAAAACACAATTATACATTTATATTTTATAACAAAATATCACTGAAGAGATCCAAGGTCATACATGTTTGCTATATTATTGATGGCTACATGACATGTCCCACAATCTATATCCCACACATATTCCAAGCTCCTATCCTCTCAATTTTGAACTAGTACACTTTACTGTATTACTGTGAATATTTGAACCTCTAACTTCTCTAACCCAAATATTCATCACCTAGCTTTCTGTCTCTCTTTTTCACTGACACTTTCCAATGCCACATTCTCTAGCTATCATTTTAATCCATCTTACCTCATACTTCAATAGTTCTCTTGAACTTTAATCAGTTAACTATCTCACTACAAGCAAGCTCAGAAGTAACATAAACACCTACGTTAAAAAAAGATCTTAAATCATAAACTAGGTTGCATGATTTGAGGACCCTGAAAAAGTAAATCAAACCCAAAGATTAGGTTGGAGATAAATGAAGTGAGGCCCTTATAAGACTTAAATGAAGTTCCATGGGATAAATTAAAGAGAAATAATATCTATGTCAAGGAGATGAGAGAGGTACAGGATATCTTATTTTAAGAAATAACAGCAGAAAGCTTTCCCTAATCTGGTGAAGGAAAAAAAATAAAATCCAGATCCAGGTCAAAGTAAAAATTATCAGACAGACACATACCCTAATCCACTATAAGAGCAGAAACCTTGTAGGTGAAAAAGGAATGACAGAGAATATTTAGGCCCTGGAGCAAAAAGATATCCAACCTAGAATACTATAGACAGTCAGATTATCATTCATAAGAGAATATACCACCATCAGGCCATCCTTAAATAATATATTAAAGGGACTATTTTTAAACAACAACAGATTTCATCTATATGTAACTTACATCAAAATGTGTATAAGTGGAGGAGGAGGAGTGGCCATTAGAACAAGATGCAATGAAACTATTCAACAGGTCACAAGGAGACTGTGTCATACAAACCTCAGCCTTGAAACGTAAATCAACACTAGCACATTAAAAATGAACTGAAACCCAAATAAAACATAAAAGGCAGTAATAACACAAAATAGCAACAAATAAATGTTTCAATAATCACTTTGAATGTAAATGACTTGAATTCACCAAGGAAAGGTAGAGAGTAGCTGAATGGATTACAGAACAATGCCCAACTCTCTTGTTTACAGGAAACTGATCTTACTGTAGGTAAGTATAGTTTTAAAGTTAAAGATTGGGGTCTTCCCTGGTGGCTCAACAGGTTAAATAAAGCATAGTGCTGTGAAGCTAGCCACTGGCGGCAGCATCAGCAAGAGTTCGATCCCAGGGCAAGAGCTGAGGTACATGGCGCAGCAGACCTCTCCTGACTCGCATGCTACTCCCCTCAGCAGTGTACTGCATAGATCTGCCTGTTCTGCTCCTCTGTCTCTGGTGAATCCTCTCACCACCCCCAACTATGGCCTGTACCCCAGTTTTTTTATTATTATTATAAAAAATAAAGTTAAAGACTGGAAGACAATCACACAAGAAAATAATAATTTTAAAAAGTCAAGAACAGGGCCCTCCCTGGTGGCGCAGCGGGTAAATGCAGCACTAAGAAGCTAAAGCCACTTCAGCATGAGTTCGATCCCCAGCCTTATAGGTGACCCACATGGCGTGGCAGACCTCTCCTGACCCGCCCGTTGCTCCCTTCAGCAGTGTACTTCGTCAGTCAGCCTGTTCTACTCCTCACTCTGTCTCTGGTGAATACTCTCACCACCCCTGCACCTCTGGCCTGTACTAATGTATAACATAAAAGAGCTTTCCAGTTAAAAAGGTAATAAGAAACAAAGAGAAAAGCAAGGGACTAGAACAAGACATGACACTTACAAATACATATGCACAAAATGATGAGGAATCCAAGATATATAAAGCAATTACTAACGGAATTAAAGAATGATTATCTTTACAGTAGTAGGGAATTTACAATAGATTTTTAAAAGCCCACTTCAAACCATGGACAAATCAACAAGACAGTGAATGAGGAAGCAACAGTTTTACATGATGAACTAGATTGGATAGGCTTTGCAGAACATTCTACCCAGTAACTGCAGCATACAAATTTTTTCAAGTGCACATAGCTCATTCTCAAGAGTAGACACCATGTTGGGATACAGGTCAACTGTAAATAATGTAGTAAGGTTAAACTCATACCAAGCATTCTTTCTGATCATAATGAAATAAGCTAGAAATCAACAATTAAAAGAATAGGAAAAACTTTAAAGCATATGGAAGGTAAACAATATACTGCTCAAATAATCACTATGCAGTAGAAAATAAAAGCAAAACTTAAAAAATTATCTGGAGACTAATGGAATGAGGACACAAGCTATCAGAATTCATGAGATGAAATGGAAGAAGCTTAAGAAGCAAGTGACTCGAAATACAGGCCTACATTAGAGGAAAATCACTAGTAAACATATAATTTAATGTTATACCTAAAGCAATTTGGAAAGAAAAGAGAACACACAAGGACAAGTTAGTAGAAAGAACGAAATAATTTTAAAAAATTAAAATGGAAATAAATGAAATAGAAATCTACAATACCATACAAAAGACCAATTGAATTGTAACAGTTCATTTTTAGAGAAGATAAACTTGACAAGACTTTTAGCTAGGTTAACAAAGAACAGAAAAAACTGAATTATAAATGAAAGAGAAGACATAGTACTACAGATGGCACAAAAATACAAAAGATCATAAACAATTACTATAAACAACTATATAACAAATTCAGTAATCTTAAACAAGTGAGTAGATTTTTAGATAAATAATTTATCATGACTGATCCAGGAAGTAACAGAAAATATGAATTGCTCAAATTTGGAAATTATAAATATTGAAACAGTACTCAAAAACTCTGACCCCATAAAAGGCCCAAAACCAGATGGTTTTACAAGTGAATTTTAAGACAAACTTATACACATGTTACTCAAATTATTCCAAAAATTTCAAAAGGGAATATTTGCCACACATTCTGTGATGCTAACATCACTAACACCAAATCCAACACCAAATCCAAAGGAGAGCATATAAAAAGAAAATTATAGACCAGTATCTTACAAATATTGGTGAGAGAATTCTCAACAAAATACTACAAACTGATTTCAACAATACATAAAAATCATATAGTATGACCAAGTATGATTTATTCCAGGGATATAAGAATGGTCTGACACATATCAATCAACAAAAGAATAAAAAGTCATGAATATATCAGTAGATGCAAACAAAGCATTCAGTTAAATGGCATCAATTTATAACCAAAATTTCTTAAAAGATGGGAATAGAAGGAATCTACCTCACATCACAAATGCACACCACCAACATGATATTTAATGATGAAAAATTGTAATACTTCTCTTTAAGATCAGGAATAAGACAAATAGTCTATGCCACCATTTCTGTTTAATCTAGCTTGAAGTTTTAGCTAAAGCAATCAGACAAAAAGTAGTAAAAGAAATTCAGTTTGAAAAAGAAGTGACATTATCATTATTTGTAGACATTAAGCTATTAATATTCAAAATACTAAAAACTCAATGTTATTAGAAACAGTAAGTGAATACAATCAAGTTGGCAAGTTACAAAATATATAAAACTGTTGCATTTGGGCCCTCCCTGGTGGCGCTG
>NW_004567140.1:8420334-8430854 GCF_000260355.1 Condylura cristata
AAAAAAAAAAAAAAAAAAAACTGTTGCATTTTATATACAAATAAATGAGACATTTAATTCTGGGTAATTTACATTCAATTTTATTATTAATATTTTGTACATAATACTTCAATATTAATAAACATTGGGGGAATAAAAAAATAATTTATAGCTGCATCAAAAAGAAATAACTAGGAAGAAGCTGAATTAAGATAAAGGATTTATATAATGAAAACCTTAAAAGACACTATATAAAGGATCTAAAAACAAGACATAAATAGATGCAAAGAAATTCCATGTTCATGAATGGAAAGAATATACTCAAAATGTCTATCTTACCAAAAACAATACACCCAATGCAATTCCCATTAAAACTTCAATAATATTCTTCAAGAAAACAGAAAAGTGGCTCTCCCTGGTAGCGCAGCGGGTTAAAGCACAGCACTGAGAAGCTAAAGCCACTTCCGCATGAGTTGATTCCCACCTGCCCCAGAGGTGAACACAGGGTGTGGCAGACCTCTCCTGACCCTCCCGCTGTTCCCCTCAGCAGTGCATTTTGTTGATCTGCCTGTTGTGCTCCCCGATCTGTCTCCGGTGAATCCTCTCGCGCCCCTGAGCCTCTGGCCTGTACCCCAGTTCTGTATGAACAAATACATAAATCTTTAAAAAAAAAAAACGAAAACAGAAAAGTACCAAAATTTATATGAAACCACAAAAGACCTCAAATAGCTAAAGCAATCCTGAGAAAAAAGAAGACAAATGGTGGCATCATGTTACCTGGTTTTAAACTATATTATAAAATAACAGTAACTAAAACAGTGTGTGGCTGAAATGAAAACAGACACAAGACCAATGGGAACAGAACTGAAACCCAGAAATATATCCATGTATATATACATCAATACCCAATTTATGGCAAAAAAAAAAAAGCCATGACTATGCAAAGGAAAAAGGAACAGTTCTTTAAAAATGGTACAGGGAAAAATAAAACAATGAATTTGGATCCACTCTAGTTCTATGCATAAAATTGATTAAAGACTTAGACTTAGGACTTATAACAATAAAACACATAGAAGAAAAGCATTGGTGATACATTTAGTAATATCAATAATAGAGATTGGAATCTTTGGAAATTCAAGCCCTAAAGCAAAGGAAACAAAACCAAAAATTAACAATTGGAAACTATGTCAAATAAAAAAATTCAATACAGCAAAATAAAATGCTAACAGATTAAAAGGACACCCTAGTGAGTGGGAGAAGATATTTATGTATCACACCACCCAGAAAAAAAATAACTCATGGGACTCAACAACAAAATAAAAAGCCAATTATAAGATGGGCAGCAGATGTGAAAAGAATTTACCGAAGAGAATTATAGAAGGTCAAAAGATAAAGAGAAAATGCTCTCATCACTTTTAATAAGGGAGATGCCAAGTCAACACCATAATGAGATATCAATTCACACCTGTGACACTGACCTACAATAAAAAGGCATCCAATAGCAGGTGCTGAACAGGATGTGGAGAGAGAGGGAAATATTAACACATCTTAGTGGGAATATAAATTGATATAACTATTTTGGACAGTGGTCTGAGACTGCCCTTAAAAAAATACAAATGGTAGTACCATATCACCCAGCATCCCATTTTTTGGTATCTAATCTGAAGAATTACAATAGCATCAACTCAAAAAGTTACATGTTCCATAAATATTATTGCAGTATTATTTACAATAAATAGCTAGGATATGAAAACTAAGTGCTCAGTGTTAAAGAACTGGGTCAAGATGTGGTATATCCATTAAAATGGAGTATTATTTAACTATAAGGAAAGATGAAATGTTACCAATGACAACAAAATGAAAGGCCTTCAAGGGAATTTATATGTAGCAAAGTCAGAAAGATAAAGACAAATATTGTATGATTTTACATGTATGAGTAAATACAAAATCAGAGTAGGTGGGCTAGTAAAACAACATAAAAAACCTAGAGGAAACTGACAACCAAAGTGAGGTTTCTGAGGTTGGGAGCTATGGGGGAAGGGGAACCCAAAAGGGCCAGTAGGATAGGTGGTAGGGGAAATAAAAAACAAGAATTCTGAAAAATCTGAGCAGAATACAATGAATGTATTTAATGAAAAAATGGTTTTTTTTTTAAATTAGATAGTATATGATCATTTACATGACATTCTGGGAAAGGTTAAAAAAAAACCCCAATAGTGACAGATCAAGTGGTTGTTATGCCTTAAAATAAGGTGTGACACTAAAGGGAAATGGAGTTTTGATGTGATACTGAGTCTAGACCATGGTATAACCTACAATCCTATTCTGTTTCCTCATTAAGGCTCTATTGAAACCAATTTTTACATGTGTTATAGCACTAAGAACAGAAAACCAAATGAAAAGTCACCTGTACTATAATTAAACTTTTAAAAAACTTTTAAGTCAGTCATATTCACATTAAATGGTTGAAAAAAAAAAAAAGTAAGATGTGAGCACAAAAGACACTGAGTTTGTATTTTTCCTCTTAGAAATCATCCTCACAGCCACTTCCTCTGAATTCTTCTGTTCCTGAAGTGGGGGTGGTGGTGGTGTTAAATCCATTCTAAACTTCACTTTGACTCTTTTTTAATAAGCAGTGACCTTCCCCCACTTCCAATTACCCTGTTAACAATGAGGTAGATGACTATATGTTCAATTTGTTACATTTCTATTAATATAAGTATGATAATGACTAAAGTTTTCATCAATTATTGTGTTGGTAAAGCAATATTTTTAAAATTCACTTGTCATAAGGGAAAACACAGTTTGTATATGTATTCTTTTTTATTTTTTTAAATATTTATTTAGTTATATATACAAAACATGGGTACAGTCCAGAGGTGCAGATGATTCACCAAAGACAGAGTGGGGAGCAGAACAGGCAAATCGAGAAGTACACTGCTGAGGGGAGCAGCAGGCGGGTCAGGAGAGGTCTGCCGTGCAATGTGGGTCATCTCCGGGGCTGGGGATTGAACTCATGCTGAAGTGGCTTTAGCTTCTTAGTGCTGTGCTTTAACCCGCTGCACCACCAGGGAGGGCCTGTATATCTATTCTTAAAGAAAAAAAGCCCATCCAAGAAATCAATATATTTGGTCACTTTCCCAATAGCATATTTAACACTGGAAAGTGATTTACCAAAAAATATTTCTCTAGTCTAGAGCCAATTCTACTGAAAGTATTTTCCCATTAATATGCTAAGTCACAACTGATTCTCAAGAATTTTTTTGCCGAAATATCAGTAGTAAAATAAAAATGAACAAATGTCAAGAGACTATGAACAGATTTTATTTCAACAGATACCCCAATAAATGAAAAAGGCCTTCTTCCCATTAAGACAGACCTTCATGAAGAAATTATGACTACTCTCTTTCTCCTAACATACATAACTTATTTTAAAGTAGTACTGCCAAGAGAATTACCACTAGAAATATACAAGTCTGACTAATACCCACTAATGTGTAAGTGAAAAAAATTCAGCTTTAGGAAACTCAGCTGTTTTCTATCTATATGATATCATTTATATAGAAGGGTCCTCAAACATTTATTTTCAAATGCACTTTTAGCTAGAACTTAAAAAGCAGGTAGGGGGTAATACTATGCTATTAATTTAAGCATCCTACTATAGACATAAGAACATAGATTACATATTAAATAAACCTAATTTTAAGATGGAACCCATGTCAACCCATTAAATACAAGATGTATGTGGTTATGTATACTGAACAAAATAAATACATAAAAGATAAACAAAACTAAAGAACCTCAATGAAATGAGGCTGAGTCCTAAAAGTGCTTAATAAATGAAAAAGGTGTCATAACTGGTAGCACATTTCCATACCCAGCTGCTGCTTCTGTGAAACAAAAATACGCTTCTGAGCCAGAAAGCATATTTAAGAACTACCTGCACTTTCACAAATAGGTAGTCTCTTCTCTGAACTAAAGTACTAAAAGTAGGTGAGGGTTGGTGACATACACCTGAGGAGAGGTGAACCTATTTCGCCAAAGTCATGTACAGAGCTGTAAACCAATATTACTTCAATAAATAAACATATAATCTTTTGCCAATCTTTAAAAAAAATTACATAAGTGTTAAAAGCAAAATCAAGTCTAGAAAACTCTAAAGCAAACCCATTATAAAACATAAACCAATACCAATTCTTATGGTTTCCTAATATGTAAAGACATTTATGTTTATGGTCACTGAAAACATGCAGATATAGGTATTTCCAGCCCAAATGTTCCATTCTCCAGCTCCCATTCTCACCATTATAGGTGGTTCTACTCAAACCACCTATAATTTAATGGAATCACAAATAGCGTGGACTAATAAATCATGAAAGGCACTTTAGAAACAAACAGCTCATCAGCTTGCCACTTTGTGAAATATACACATGCAGCAAAGAAACACCAATTATGGCTGGTACGTACGTTCCTTCCGGTGCTCAACTAAGCCCACAGCCTGCTTTGCTGAACACTTTGCAAACCAATTGTCCCCAAGTAAAACAGTGACTTCATTGGTATGGACAAGTTTTCCTGGCATGAAGGCAAAGGGGCCAAGTGGTACCTATTCAAAAAGAAAAAGAATATTTAAAAAGGCAAAACTATTAAAACACTAAAAATAATAATGCTTTGTAAACTGCTATCAAAGTCTTTATAAACACTAAAAAAAGAAAATGTCAACTTCATAGAAATTTAACACTGATTTAAAATTTCACTAGGAAAACCTATAGAAAGGTGTTTTAGGTTAATAAATCAACATAAAAATAGGAAAAGAAATCAGAGAAATGAGCACCGACTTTGAGTGTTTATATGTTTTGTTAATTCATAATGTACATGAATACAATCTAAGTATTAAGCTAATAAAGAATACCTTTGATTTTTAAAAAAGTCTTTTTTGCAAAGCAGGAATTAATAAACAGCTTTAGTGAGTCTACAGAATTAACAAAATATTTGGGCCAGTATAATAAAGAACAATACAGTGGCAGAATATTTGGGCTTGTATAATTAAGAAGAAGAAAGTCTTTATGAGAAAGAATATGCATGCAATGAAAGAGTGTGATCCAAAGCTCATGAATAGATTGCTAAATCAATATGAAAGATCATTCACACCAAAATTAGTCACACCTTTTGAGATAAAAATCAATGTTCTAAGGTTGAAATCTGTGACTTATACAACATTTTGGACTGTTCCTGCTCTAACTAACAGAAAACAACTGTCATATTTCTATCATAATTAGTTTTCTAACACAGCAAATTTGCATTCCAAGTATGTCAGATTTTGTGCTAACATTTATGCCATTTATGTCACCATATAATAATTTAATAAATCTGAAAAAAAGAAAAGTAAATACCAACTATTACTACAATTAATGTATTTTTATTAAGTACAACAAAAGCCTTCTTTGTTATGGTAGTTACTTTTGAGTTAGTCCATCAACTTGGCAATTTGTGAATTGATACATTGCACAAAGAAACACCTTCTGACTCTACATAATATCTTTATAAAAAACAAAATACTATTTAAAAAAACACAACAGACATACCATGATATTATAAGACAATTTATCAGGCAAAGTACTGAGTCTTTCTTGAAGGGCATTATAGTCACTATCTACCTTCTTCCTGTTAACAAAAAAAAAAAAAAAAAAAAAACAATACTCAAATACTACAGAAAACACAAATTAACAATTCAAGTAAGCTAAGTATCATAAAACTACGCAAAAGCTTAATTTTATCAACTGAGTATTTTTAAATTTTAAGTACTGTTTTTACAAAGCTTAACTATGGCATGATTTTACAATACATTTATCAAAGAATTTAGACTCTCAAAGGCTATGGCTTTTAAAGGTAGAACACTCACATCTTGAAAATTATGTTTCCTAAGGTAGAAGAATATTTGAACTAAATAAAATTTGTATATTAAGGGAGATAGTGAAGAAGGGTTATGATGGTTGAGGGAAATAGGGACACAAAATGAAGAAAGAGGAGATTTAATAATAACCTTTTGAGTGATGAATAAACACTAGCTGTGGAGTAGAAATCATGAACATGAAATCTGATAAGATGATTTAGTCCTTCTCAGAAAACTCTATGTTGAAAAATGTAGTGTCATCAACCTTTCAGTTATTCCTATTAACATGGTTTTAAGGTGAGAGAGATTCAACCAGGGACTATAAGAAATTAGGTAGAAGTCAATACAAAAGGCAGCTTAATTTTGCTTTGAAATCTGTCCCATTTTATTTCAAATAGCTGTCTGATAAATTAATTTCCAACAACCAAAAGATGCTGTTCTGTAGGAGCAGAAATGGTTATGTTTCTAGTTCTTAACACCTGCTAGAAGTGAAAAGTCCTATGCAGAGATAGCTGTTTCCAAACCTTCTCTGAAAACTAGGTTTTCAAAAGGTTCCCTGTAAGGGTATAAGGCTGCAGGTAAAACCTTTTGCTTTTTTTCAGTTTAAAAATAGCAACAAAAACAAAAACTTACCAATTTAGTAAGTAATTCAAAGGAACATGTAGATTAACTGTCAGATTAAAGTTAGGATAAATTACAACCATCTCTCGCAATAATAAAACAACTGTTCTCTAACCTTCATGGCACTGGTTTCAGTTTACTCCCTTAGCTTCCCTACAGCAACAGCAGCAAAATTAATAAAAATTATCTCATTTAGTCTGAAGAATATAAAGGAGTTTTACATGTTATTCATTCTAAAACTATTCCTACTGTAAATGTTACTTAGCAACATTTTCCTTTTACACCAGAACACAGAAGATGGAAAAATGACACATTTTAGAGAAATCAGATCTCTGGCGAAGCAGTAAGGCAGTGAATGTAACCCAGGTCTCGGACCTGCATTCTCTCAAGCAAGCTTTTTCACCTCCTCCCTAAAATCTTATTTTTATAAATAAATGTTAAATGTTTTTATTGTATTTGTTTTAGACAAAAATCATCCTACTGGACAAATTTTTATGTGGATGAAATGGTATTTTAAAAATCCATGCACTGGGCTATATATCAAAGAGAACATGGTTTTGAATTCAGATGAAGGAGTGAATCCCAGCAATAAGACTCGATGTTCACAAGTTAACCCCAGTCTTAGCATCATCAATGTTTGTAAAACTGGAATAATGCCTATGTCACAGGTTCACAAGAACAAAAATAACACTTGAGTGCCCAATATCCCTTTTTCAATGAAGTGTCAAAAAACACCAACTCTACAATTTTCATGAAAAACTACTACCACTGAGATAAGATCCCACTATGTTAAATTCATTCAGTGATATAAATAATAGGGCTTACTATAAGACAGTATAACTAAATGTAATCACATGGTGGCTCTGGAGATAGCGCTGGTGGGAGCAATAAATGGTATACTGTCTTGTCTATAATGAACCAAGTTAGATTGTATAGTTACAATGCCTATACAGTAATTACTCATTATTAAATTACGTAACAGTACATATGTTTTAGACAAGGAATTTTGTAAATGCTCAAAGACTATACATTGGCTTAGATGTCTTAAATGTTCCTACAATTTTAAAAGCCTAGTATTAAACTTAACATTCAATATATATGATGTTGGTAACTACATCTGGAAAAGGGGGACACCCTTAGAAAACATCTCTTGTATATATGAAAAATAGATTCAACCACTGGTAATACAAGAAACCAATGTCAGAATCCCAAATCAAGTACATTCAGTTTTAAACTTATCAGTAATTCTCTAGAGAATAAAAACATGAACATCCAGAAGTTTAAGTAAGTTGCCACTATTAAATTTTGAACCATTTTCATAAATACAAAAAGGAGAAAATATTTGAAATATACCCCAGGCAGAAATCCACTTTGCAGAGAGTACCAAAAAATTATGTCTGAAGTCCCATTAGTAGAAATATCCAAAATTAAGTATTTTATCAAAGACTATCTCTAAATGGTCCTCTAATATCTGGGCCTCAAATAATCCTACTATTAAAGATCACAAAGCCTACGCAACAAAAACACTAAACTGGCTTATGAGTAAGTTGTAGATCTTTATTTGTACCAAAATTGGAACCTTTTAATTTTTTTTCTATTTCACTACTTACTACTTACAATCAAATAATTAATGTTTGGACACTGTAATCATAAAATATATAGTAAGAGAAGCAATTGCTTAAAATGAGTTCTTTTTCAAAACGAAAATAAAACCCAGATATAGTTGTAATAAACCTCTCAAGTCTACTTATAATATGTGGACTTCCTCGTTTGGCTTAACACATATAATCCTTAATAGTTAAGTTCAGCCTTCAGTTCTTAAAAAAAAACTATACAATAAATGAGATTTAATTTGCATCAGATATCCTCATGCAGTATCCCTTATTTAAAAAAAAAACAGCTAAAAACAGTATAATATAAGACATATAAAAACACTTTTACAATTTTGACTCTTGTGAGTCATGTGATGTATGTCTCCTGAGCAGCAATTTTTGTTTTAAAAAGAAGCAGTGAAAGCTAAAAAATATGGAAGAGCAAGTGAGTGATTCGAGTACTCTGAGGTACATCAGAACAAACTGACTTATGAACAAATAGGTGACCGAAGTTCTCTCAATGTTTCTGCATGTTTGAAGATTTTCATAATAGATTATTTATAGAAGGTGGGGGGAGGGAAGAGATGTTAGAGGGATTCTATATTTTAATTCTCCTTTGAAACACAACTGATCCCAAAAAAGTCTATGTAAAGGAAAAGAAAAAGCTGCTATCCCTTGTTTGGGGCAACTGATAGACTTCAACTTCTAGCTCTAAATATTATTAATAAAAAAAAAAAAAAGAAAAGAAAACGTTTATCACTGATTGAAAAAAACACCTTGCAAATTTTCACTTTAAAGCAGAAAGTTGGAGTAGGTAGGAAAAAGTGATATCAAATCAGTTTTTAAGAATCTCCTATTTTTCTCTTTCCCTTTACTTAATACCCTAAACAAAAAAACAAGGGAAAAAAAAAAAAAAAAACAAAAAACAAGGGAAGCCTAAAAAGCAAAACCAAAAAAAAAAAAAAAAAATTAACAGTAATATTGACATCCAGGTTGATCTGGGGCAGAATTCTTTCTCAGTTTTTAAAAAATCATAAAACTTAAGATTTTAGAATATATATGTAAATATACAATTTTCTTTAGACATGATTTTTTTAGTCCATTGGTTACCACACTATTTAGAACTTTCTCTTAAGTATGCAAGGAAACAACCTCTGTTTCAGTTCATTTCTTTTACAGAGTGTTGTCTCTGCAGCCAAGTCTTATACTCCAGGGATTGTCACTCAAATCTAGCCACTAATACAAAGAGACGCCTAGGTTTCCACCACTACAACTAACACAGAATATTCAGCTCAGGCAATATTCAGCTCAGGCATGGGTTACATACAGGTAAAAGTCATCTTCACATTACAAAGGTAATGAATTTTTTCAAAGAATCCTCTTTAACAGTTTAGTCCAAACAAATTGCTATGGTTACATTAAACTATAAATAATTCCTGGAACTATTTTACCAATTAGCAATTGCTTAAAAATGTATCTATATTAAATCAGTGGCACTTTTTTAATCATCAAGGTAAAACATTAAAACAAATGAAATCTACCACAAAATTCAGGTAAGTGTGGTGGGATGTTTCCATCCCTCAACTTTCTTAAGGCTAAGATGTCACCAGAAGTTGTTGATGTGCATGCAAATTATATTTTGAATCTATCAGAAACTTACTAAAAATATGCAAAGATAAATATAAAAACATAATTTTTCAAAAATTAATGAAGCAAAATCACAGAACTAGCTAACTAGAGTTCTGCAGTTCAACTTTCAGCAATGAGACAACAGGCGACTGACACTAGTAGCAGATGAAACACAGAGAGACTCTAGAGCCTCCGCTCTGACAACCACGCACATGTGTCTTAAGGTCTGCTGTTATCACCAGTACCTGTTTCTTCATCAGTACTCTTTTGTTCTAATAAGTGAGATGTGATTCAAAGTAAGAAAGGTCAAAAATTATACAAAACACATAAATCTGAATGTGCAAGAATGATCCCAAAGTGCTAGTTCAGTTAGCTTTAAAAGATAAGTTTATTGGGAATTTGG
This sequence comes from Condylura cristata, assembly GCF_000260355.1. Lineage (NCBI taxonomy): Eukaryota > Metazoa > Chordata > Mammalia > Eulipotyphla > Talpidae > Condylura > Condylura cristata. The sequence continues at coordinate 8,430,449 of NW_004567140.1, forward strand.
TAATGAGATGCATGATTTATTTTTTTAGTGGTTTGCATTATCCTTAGTCAGTATGATACTTATCCATCTTTTCATATATTAGAATTTAGACATTTTATCCCAAAACAAGCACCCTAGAGTTATCACGAGTGACCCACAAGTACTATACCTTCATTTTCAAACAGTGCTCTTCTGTGCTTCAAAGTTTTACTTTACAAAAAAAGGAGTTAATATGACTGAAATATCGAACAATAAAAACATTCTTAAAAGTACATACAGTGGTGGGCCCTCCCTGGTGGCACAGCGGGTTAAAGCACAGCACTGAGAATCTAAAGCCGCCTCCGCATGAGTTCGATTCCCGCCTGCTCCGCAGGTGACCACATGGCGTGGCAGACCTCTCCTGACCCGCCCGCTGCTCCCCTCAGCA
>NW_004567140.1:8431310-8456834 GCF_000260355.1 Condylura cristata
GACACCAATGAAAGCTCAAGAGGGAACTAACCCTAGTCAAATGGAAATGGCAGCCTCAGTCGGAGCCTCAGACACTCACTGGACTTAAAGTGACTGTAAGAAACTGAACGAAGTATATGAATACAGGAGATAAATTTATCCAAGACTATTCTAAATGATGAGGTGTAGTTATATTCATTTAGACTCCTTTTTTAAATAGCAATTTATAATTGTCATATAACAGTTTAAACTCTGGGGAGGAAACTTCACTAGAAAATTGCCTTTATTTTCAGATATTCATTAAGTTTTAAACTAGTGTGGTTCTTCCAAAAACATGATACTAAAGACTAAGTGATTCCTAGAAGTCACATTCAAATTGCAATTTAAAAAGCAACTCTTTTAAATAAAGAAAAGCAAAAAGCATTTAATAGAAGCAAATATAGTAGAAGATGAAGGGAATAAATGTCTTAAAAGCAAATATAGTAGAAGATGAAGGGAATAAATGTCTTAAAGAGAAGGGGAGAATTAGTTTCTCATAAGAAATGAGTAAATTTACTCTCTTCCCATTTCAACCTTTCTATAAATGTAATTTTATATACATTTTATATTTAGAATGAAAAATTTTTAAACCTATTTCACATTTTTTGAAAAATCATTCTTAGAACATTCAACTTAAATTTGGGGGGGCATCTTTATTTTCTTTGTAAACATTACACACAAAAGTTTCAAAGTTTACTCAACTCCCTTAACCCATATACTGAAAACACCATACCATTAAAAAAAATAGTAATAATAAAATAAAAACCTGTATAGGGCTTGAAGAATGATAGAGAATAAAATCTGTATATGATTCCTTCCTCCTGCCCTTAACCTAAGGTCATTAATAACGACAGAAATTCTAACCACAAAACAATGTAAAATCTTTAGAAGGTTTGGAAGTTGCTCTCTGCTCTTGGGGAGGCAGGAGGAATTGAAATAAAAATAAAAAGCCCAAACAGAATGTCCTACACAAAATGATGACTCAACAATCTACATTTCATAAAATGGGGGCTCTGAAAAATATGATTTCCTAATAAAGCTCAAGTCAGGAAAACACTGTTTCAGGTAGTGCATAAGAAATATACTGTAAAGATCAAACAATTCTCTGCTTATGTGGGGTAAAGAATCCCTAAGTCATCAAGCAGAAATACAGATATAGATACCCATCCATCATCCTGATTTGAAAGAGGAATTAAAAAAGAAAAATCAGCAACACTGGCCTGTGCTCAGTTACACCACATACTTTGACTATAAAGCTACACTGGAAAATAATTACGTCAAGTCAGTATTTTTGGTCGATTTTCCTTTGAAAAATAAATGTCAAGTTACTTGTTTTAAAGTCCCACTCAAGTGGTTCAGAATATTTTTTACCTGAACTTGAAGTTGTCCAATCCAAAATGAAACATTTAAACTTGTAAAATAACTTCTCCTATATTTTCATTTAAGTCTATTTCAGGTAATTTCAAACATCTTTACTACTTAAAACTCTTAAGGGTTTTAAGGAAGCTAAACAAATTTTTTACAACACATATGCACACAATTTGCAATTACAAATAGTACCAAACATACACATGGTGTGTGTGTGTCACATCTCATTTAATGAAATGCCATATTTGATTTAATTCTCACCAATCAACAACACAAGTAATGACTCTCACTTTTTCTTGTGGGACATGTTCAGTAGATGTACTCTGTAAACATTTAAATGACGAGGCCTCCCACCAACTGATGAAGTCTATTACCCCACCTTTGACTCTAAGCGGGATTTATAAATTGACTTGGCCAACACAGTGTGACCTTGCAGTTTCCTCTCCTGCTGCTCTGAGATCATCATGTAAAGTTAAGTCAGAGAATGTGAAGAAAGAAGTCTAGCAACTAGCCACCAGACTTGTGAGGGAAGCCCCTTGTGGACAAGGCAGCGGGTACAGGCACCATACACTGTACCTAGATGAGTGACTCAGAAGACTAGCAGAACACAGCCACACTTGACACCCGCCAACTATGCACACACACAGAATCATGTGCAAGTGGTGATTCTTTTAAACAGTAGCTTTGAGTAATTATATTAAGAAGGAATAAGTAATGCAGATAACAATTTAGCAAGGGTGTATTTTGAGTGTAGAAAATAAATGTGGCCACTATTTTTCAAAAACTCAGCACCCTATTTGATAACCCTAAACACTGAGATCTGACATAAGTGAAATTTATGAGAATGAAATAAAGAATTGAGAATAATCCTCAAGAAATAGTATTAAGTCAATATTGTATACTCTGATTTCATTTTTTAAATTAACATCCACATGTTATATATAAACAAGTGGATGAATAAATACACAATACATACAAATACCCTTCCGCAAACAATTTCTGCAAGGATTTACATAAAACTGGTAAAATAATTGTTTTTACGAAGAGAACGGAAAATTGAGAGACAATGGAAGTTAAGAGGGAAACAACACACCACTTCTTAATTTTAAACCACGTAATATCTAACTTGAAGTTAAATCAGGATAAAAGATATCATGGCATGAATACAAATTATTCAGGAATATTTACAAAACTTCCAGTGGCTTTGTTTCTTTTTATTCATCTAACAATTAAAATTTCCAAAAAGTCTTTCAGTTACTGTTAATATTTTCTAAGTGCCAGTCTGGGTTGACCTACAGGCATTATCCTATTATCTCACTTGATCTTTAAGTATTATCATCATCACTTTACAAGAAAAGGTAACAGAAATCTTACTAACTCACAAGTTTACAAAATTAGTAAATGACAGGATTCAAATGTAGGTCTGTGACTCCAAATGCTATGCTCTTTAGAGAAGAATTTTAAAAGATAAAAAATTACAAATCGCCTACAAACAGAATAATCATCCCCTAGTGGCTCAAACAATGGGAAGCAGGTTCACATTTTAATAAGAAAATAGTGTCTTTTGTACTTTTAAAATTGTTTTTAATCTTCACAAAACTGAAAAGCACTACTCACAAACTATTAGGCTCAAACTTTTCCTTCTTATTTATTAACTAAGCAAATCCTGTCTTCAAGGTTGTGGATTTGAATTTTCTGGAGGAAATTTCAGGAGGTAGATCCTCTTGCTTCAGGTCATGGTTCTAGTTTTCTACAAATACTTTTACTTTTTGTTCCACATTAAAAATGTTTTAATATTATTTTTCAAGACTATTCATTATTTTTTCCTTAAATAAAAGAATCCCTCAAAATCACACAAATAAAAATAAGCTCATTAACATAAGAATGAATCTTTAAAAAATCAAATATTTTAATCTCATTACATTGGAATGAAGTCATACAGAAGAGGATCTGAGTTCAATGAATTATATTTTAGACAAAGGGAACACAGAATACCAAGAGTTAAAGAAAAATTAAAAGCAACATTCTTTAAAAAGCAGTGTATGAGACACCTTTAAGAATGGTTCCAGCTTCTGTTCTTGGTTCCTATCTCTGCAAATAGCACAAAATTATTGTGATTTCCCTTTCGGTATCCAACTATGAATTCCTACATAGCAGGGTCTTTCAATTCCAAACAGCAGCATAATACTGACATACAGTAGGAACTCAACCTTTGTGGAATAAAAGAATGAAATACCACAGAATTCCACAATGCTTCCAAACAGCAATTTCCTGGCTTTCAGAGGAATGGAGACTCTATGGTTTCAGCTTTTGAATACAATAAATTGCTAAGTACACTAGCCATTTAGATTCTAGCAATATCCCATCTTCATTAAAAAACAAAAAGTTGTATTAAAAATGACTCAGGAAAAAGCAAATTTTAGCTTTAAAATTTTCATGTTTAATTATTAGTTTATAAATAAAAATTACTTTAATTTTTTAAAGTACAGGTAATGTAACATACATTAAGATATTTGTAGGCAAATATGCTTAGCTCCTGTAGTTTGGAGAGCATCAGAAAACTGGAAATTTGAGATTGAGAGTCACATGAACCGAACCTAAAGACAGTATCACATTTGTGTCAATGCTCAAACTTGGGCTTTGCAATAGTATTTGTAAACTAAAATGTTATATACAAAATAATTATATGCTTGGTTTTCATTTACTCAAACATTTCTAAAGTACCTAAATGTGCCAAACAAAGTAGGAGGTGCTGTGGATAAAAGGATGAAACCAGGCCCCCATAGTCTGACTGATACTCTCAATCTAAAAGAATCTTAGGGAAAAATTCAGAAGCAAGTTGTTATTCACACATTTATGTAAATTAGCATGTGTTCTGAGTGAATACAACTGCTTTTTAATTTCCTGAATTCCTTACCAATAAATAAAAGTTCAATTTAATAAAACTTTCCCTGAAAATTACTTGGAAAAAATGGATCACTTCGGTCAACTTATTTGGCCAAGGACTTGCATTTCAAGTTTTAACCTGGCCTGAATGTATAATGAAAAGCAAATTTCCTTATGGAAATGTTGACAGACTTACAACACCAGTGGATACAACTTACACGTTGCATTTATTGAAAATTAATGAAGTCCCTGGATTTTCATTTATAAAATGGGTATTATTAAGTTAAATTATTCTCTGCCAGGTAATAGAATTTAATAAAATGATGTGTACAGATTGTACTGATCTGTACTTTCACTGCTTCCAGACTTTAAAACAACAACAAAAAAAAACATCTGATACGCACTAACTATAAATTACTTCCTTGGAGATCTCTCCGGCATGAAGAAAAAGCTCTTAAAATAAATTTAAAATATTATATGCTTGATAGTGTATAACCAAAGGTTTAATCTCACCACTAAAGGGGCAGTTACCATGATTTTGCAATAACCCTCAGACAATAATCAAGACAGCTCCTGTTGTTCTCTCCGTAAAATCTTTGTAAACACAGCATGGATATATTGTAATTTGATATGTGTAAGATCAACAGCTATACCTCATAACAATTCATAATATTTTATTCACCATTAAATTGAGCGTATTCCTCAAAAGATATGTGTTATTTACTAAGCAGTGACTATATTAACTATAGATTAGCACATTAAAATAATGGTTTATTTCTCTCTGCACTCTAAAAAAGTGCAGTCTTGTAAAGCAAGCTCTGAGATGTGGGCCATTAGATTTTTCAAACTTTGGGGGAAGGCATCTAAGTAAAGACATACATGTATGTGTATGTGTGTGTGTGTACATATATATATCTATATATATATTTCTATCATTCTTTTAAAACTCAATTTTATTATTATTCTATACAAATATAAGAAATATTCCCAAAATAAGAGCTATGGATTAGTCAGGTTCAAAAGCATCTCAGCCTCCACTCCATAATGACACTAATATTGTACTAACTTAAAAACAAAGTAAACAATGACACAGCTTTAGGAAATCAGAGAACATGTAAAAATGGTGAAAGACAATATAAATTAGTACCAAATGCATTCAATATGGAGATTGCTAGAAGAATTCAATTACCAGTTATATAAAAACCAGTACACACTTCATCTAAATACAAGTAGATGACCCCATCAGTATTTCAAAAAAGTAATAAAATTGTCTTTCACTCACCAATGCTGGATTTTCTCTTGGCAGTTAGTGACCACCTGTCATGAAAACAGATAACTACTCATGAAAAAAAACAGGGCTAAGCAAAAGCTGCAAAATCAGAGTATCAGAAAACTAGAACAGTGGATTTACAGATTTAATAGCAACTCAGTATACATTTTTATTTGTCAAATGCACAGAGATGTGAATGTTAGTTTTTAAGCAGCACACTTTATCATAACCCTCTAATGCAAGCTGATAACTGCAGAACAAATTGCAGCTTTCCAATTCATACTTTGGTACAAAACCTGCTTCATAACTATTAGGTGACATATGATATAAGATAACTACTATTTTGTACAATCTACAGACATTTTTTTCAATGTTACATATTTTGTAGAATACACAAATGTTATAAATAACAAAAAAACAATGTAATATCTACATTTCATCAGTTTAAAAAAAGACAGCAGCAAAAATATTTTGTCAGTGTATCTCCAAATGTTTTCACCTGTAATTTTTATTCCGACACATTAAAAAAATGAGCTCAGTGATATTTTTCTACTACATTTTCAAGAAGAAATACTTGGGATAAAGAGATGCTCTGAACAGTCTCAATGAGTTATGATAAAATTTTAGGTACTATGTAGCCAGCTCAAACTGCTTTTAATATTAAAACAATGAAATTAAACACAAAAGTTACTTGTTTTCCTTAAAGATATTTTAATGGATTCTCAGAATGTTCATTAAAGAAATAAGAACACTTAGCCATAAGGGGCGAAAAAGAACATTTGGATAGCAATTTTAAAAATCAGTTTTCAACGATTATAAATGGTTTCTAAATTGTCCATTAATAAAAAAATTTTACGTACTTTCAAATAAGGTAGCATCATTTTAGAGAATGAGAAACTCAAGGATAAAAGTCAAAATGCTTATTCTAGGCTATATGAAAAAGACTGCAATATTATCTGATTTGAAATACACAGTTCTACAAATGAATATTATTTCAATGTTTCACCAAACTGTCACTAAATTCCTCTATTACAACATTTAATTCCTGAAAAAAAAAGGTCCTCCTTTGGGACATTTTAAATACTAAGGCAGCAGTCCTGTACCAAAATGCATGCTGTAATCAGATACCCAACCATACTACACATTAACTCAGCATAAAAAGTCCGTTTTAGAATGAAGATCTCTCAGTAAGTATCAATCACATAGCAACACTTAATAATAGTGGTAATACATAATAGAGTACTGACTTTACATCTGGAAGAGCCAGGCTAACACTATATCAATCCATTTTTACTGTTTCTGACTTGGCAGTATTTACGAAATAGACAAACAGAATTAAATACAAATTGAAAAAGAAAATTTTCATGGAATCCTTTTTATAAAGTTCCTATTTAACAGCCACATTAAAAAATGAAACCCAAAAACAGGATGCTTTCCAATCCCAATGCATGTGTTTCCAAGCATGAAGCGAGCCAAAAGCACAGAAAGAAAAGCCCTGCAAACCATAAGAGCAGAATGTTCATTAACCTCTACATGATAATCCTTTCGTAGCTGCATATTAACTAGTTACATATTCATAATCATTTACATTATTTAAAGGACCTTCGATGAAATTTTCTATGCAATATCCATTAGTGACAGTGTTAAAGGTTACAGAAGATAGTCTACTTAATGTTTCCAGGAAGCCTTTTTAATTAGTAAATATGTAAATTTGGCACATATGCTTCTTATGTTTAAAAAACAAGTCCCTGGTAGAATGCATGTGTTCTTGCTATTACCACTCACCCCACCCAGCAGTCTCCACTCCAATTTTTCCGAGCTATCTTCCTCCAACCTCTCCCCCCCACCCCGCTCCTTTTCTTTCCCATAATAGTCTCCCTAAGAACAGATATTCAAGGATAAAACAACAAAAATCCAATTCATAATTTACATGAGAAATTTTAACTGCCATCAAAGCTGTTAGTAGTTACACACAGGATTTAGAACAGAGATTTCAGGTAGGCACTCTCCAAATATAGGCTAGATAATCTGAGAGCCAAAGAAATTAAAAAAAAAAAAAAAAAGGTAAAAGAGGCAGAGATGAAGTATACGGAAGCCCTGTGGAGTGCTATGTCTCCTGTTAGTTTAATTGATATGACTTGAAGGCTACCTACTTCCAAAAATCATTAGAACCCAAGTATCTGTATTTACATTTCAAGATACTGTTATTTTCTTGTTATTGAAAAAGAAAAAATGAGCCTATTTCTACAACTTAGCTGAAGAAGTTTAGTAGGAAGAAAATCTTCTGATTTAAGAGTTGGATGTCTCTGGGTTTTTAATACACTTATATTTCTGTTAAGTTAAATAACTCCAAATAATCTTATTTCTTCTGAAAATTGATTCAAATTAATTCCCTTAAGTATTAAATAAGAAAAGTGACTTGTAAGATAGTGAGCCTAGTACCATTAGCTTTGTTGAAAACCAAAGCAAAACAACAAAATTACCCCACTACTTTGTCCACAAAAATCTTTCTTTAAACAAAATGGCTATCAAGGAACACTACCAATTTGTATTTTCTAGTTCAACCCACCAAAACATGAACTATCACTCCTAAGAACTTTTACTGTACTATTTTAATAAAAATAGGCCAGTGGGTTTCAAGCTATTAAACTGACCAAATAAATTGTTCAATACAATATGATCACACATGTGGCAAGCAACTCCTAAATAAAGAGTACTTATGTGGTAGAACAGCATTACAGCATTAAGTACACAATAAAGAAAAAGAACTAAGCAAGTTTATTATCCTATTGTTAAGATATATTATTAAAAAAAAAATCCTATCACTAAGAATCTTTACCAACAAACCCAGTTACAAAATCTTTACAATACGCATTTTTCAATGCAAAACTGCACTAACCAAGAGAGTAAGGCAGCAGCTGGATAGGTTAAGACCATGATGAGAATCAAGCTGCAAACAGTTTTCAAGTACACACTTTAACACCTTTTTAAAGAAAGGAAACCTGTGTTAAGAGATGAAGTAACTTACCCATTATTATACAACTATTAGTGAACTATCAAGTTTTAAAACCAACTCTATCTTATCTCAAAGCCCAAACTCACTGTACTGAACTGCTTCCAGTCATCAGGTAGCTCAGTGAGAAAAGTAGTTGTTTACATATGCACTTTCTTTTAGACACTGACTGCTACTGCTACTTGGCCTCTACTTCTCAAACCCACTCAACACACAAACAAGACCCCACCAACATGGTCGTACAAGCAAATGAGTTTGAATTCACCAATTCATTAATAAGAAGTCTATATTCCAATTTTACTTTCAAGTACAGACTAAGTATACTAAGTATAGACTAAGTACAGACAACAAATTTCCCACAAGTCATGAGCAAGAGAGAGAGAGAGAGTGTGTGTGTGTGTGTGTGTGCGCACGCGTGCGCACGTGTAGAAAACTACATAGGAAGTGAGCTAGTTATGCTCATATCTCATCCTATTTTGAAGGCATTTAAATTAGTCAGGATAGATTAAGATAACAATTACCATTGTGATAAATAAACCCAACAACTTAGTTGTCCAACTAATACTTATTTGCACATTCTATTGCAACAGGTTAAACTGGGCCCTCCTTTGTGGCGCAATGGGTTAAAGCACAGCACTAAGAAGCTAAAACCACTGCAGCATGAGTTCGATCCCCACCCCAGAGCTGACCCACATGGCACAGCTGACCTCTTCTGACCAGCCCACTGCTCCCCTCAGCAGTATACTTCTCAGTAGGCCTGTTCTGCTCCCCACTGTGTCTCTAGTGAATCATCTCACCACCCACGCACCTCTGTTCTGTACCCCACCTCTGTATGTATGTATGTGTATATATACAAATAAATCTTTTTTTAAAAAAAAGGTTAAACTAACTGATAAATTTTAAAGTCAATAAACAACAACTGCTGGTCTGCCTCAGAAGACACTTTTAAAAACTTACTTTGTAAAGGAAGGAATGATTTAACATATATTAAAAGTATCCCTTACTTATTTCTATTTGTGTTATTTATTTTGGTAACAGACCACAAGGGGGCATCAACATATGAATTTTCCTTGTTAAATAGAATGCCACATTAAACTAGATGGGAATAGGAAGTCTGAAAGGAAGGCTGCTTAAGTTTCCTTGGCAATTAAAGCCAAAAGATACTGGACATACACTGTTTTCTGACAGTTATTTAAAAGGCTAAAAATACTTCTTAATGAACATATTTTTAATTAAATAAATGTTTGTCATTACCAAAGTATACAAGGAATGCATTTCAAAAGTTACAAAATTACAGATCTTTTAAAAAAACCACTTTGCCAAAAAGGAAAGAACTGCAGGTTTTTAATGGGGAAAAAAAGGCAATAAACTAATTAAAGTGAAATGTTTCTGTATAAAAATCCTAAATAAGTTTATTTTCTAAACATGCTAAAAAGCAAAAATACCAAAACTGCTAACCAAAACTGCAACTATGCAGTGATTTGTTAAAATGATTAGAAGTTCTCAATCACAACTATAGCTAGAATGGAATCAAATAATCATATTAAGCCAGGTTTTCTTCTATACAAGCTCTTAATGCATTTCTCATATTTAAACTGGGTATCTCTACACAAATGTTCAACTATGTTTAACATGCTTTGGTAATACATAGCATTCCTTTTACCTAAAATTGGGGTTCTTTTTTTCCTCAGTGATTTGTTACTTATAATCCCAATTATTCTAAAAATATATTTTTTCACCTTAGAAACAGTTAAAACTGGGAACATACACATACAGTGATAGTTCTAAGAATGAAGTCCCTGACATACATGTGGCAATCTCTATTTCTGGGGTTACCTAAACTAGGTATCCAGGACCTCCTGATACCTGCTCAATGAAGTATGAGCCATGTCTACTTACCAACATATTCCCCTCTCATATAGCAAGCCCTTTTGAAGTACAGGTCTACTTGGCCAAAAATCTCAAGAGCAAATGTATTTCTCAATTTAGAGTTTTTCATAATTTAGTAAAACAACACAGTATAATAATATATTATATCATCTTCATCATGCTTAGTGAAATAAGCCAGAAAGAAAAAGAAAAATACCAGATGGTTTCACTCATAAAAGGAATATAACAGAGCAGGTGAGAAAATAATAATAATAATGAACAGCTATATACCAAAGACATTTTATGGGGCTGGAGTGTGGGATGGGATCAAAAACAGTGGGGGGAAGGAAATGCACTGGACTGTAGTGATGGCACATGGGTGACTTGGTGATGGGAAGTCCACAGGGATTATAACTGAAATGAAAAAAAATGCATAAAATGATGTAAAAATAAACCTATTATATTATTAAAAATATATATATATATATCATCTTCAGGAGTATCCAATTTGTGAAGGCATTTAAATTCCAGCATTTAAATAACTAGGATACCAAGAAACCAGACCATATAACCAAATACCAAGAAAAAAAAAGAAAACAGAACTAAACAAACATGCAACCTACATACTGAAGTTAACAAGTGAATAATTAACATATTCAAAAAAGAGGAAAAGATAGAATATATAAACAAGTACAAAATTTCACTAGAGAACTGAGATTTTATAAAATGGAATCAAATAATATTCTATAGCAGAAACATCTAAAATTATCCTCATTAAATGGAATTAACAGGAAGAGATTAAACAGTAGAAATTAGGTTTGAATTGATAAAGGGCCAATAGAGAATATCCAAATGAAAAACCATACACATTAAAACAAACAAAAAAGGAAATCCAGAGAAGATCAATTAAAAACATGTGAAGATAAAGCAAAGGAAGAGTGAACATGGCAGAAGCAATGTCAAAGAGACTTTTTTTTAAAGACTTTATTTACTTATGCATACAGAAATGGGATGCAGCTCAGAGGTGCAGCACCAGCGAGAGGATTCACCAGAAGCAGAACAGGCAGACAGACAAAGTACACTGCTGAGGGGAGCAGCGGGCTAGACAAAAGGGGTCTGCTGTACCATGTGGATCACCTCTGGGGCAGGAATCAAACTCACACTGAAGCAGCCGCGCCTTGGCTTAGCTTCTCAGTGCAATGCTCCAACCCGCTGTGCCATCAGGGCTTCAACAGATTTCAACAGAACTTCATATAAGTGAAAACAAACAGATTTAAGAAATTCCAAGAACCTCAAGCAAGAAAAGTAAAATTACACTAAAACAGGGTGGGGCAATGGGTTAAAGCGCAGCACTCTGAAGTAGCTACAGTCACTTCAGCAAGAGTTTCATGCCTCACCAAGGACATGGCACAGCAGACCTCTCCTGTCTCACCGCTGCTCCCCTCAGCAGGTCAATCTGCTGGTCTGCTCCCCACTCTGTGTCAGGTGATTCCTTTCAACACCCCTCCCCGAACCGCTGGCCTATATCCCAGTTCCGTATGCATAAATAAATCTTTTTTTTTTAAATTACATTAAAACACAGTTTCACTGATAAGAACTAAAGAAAGGGAATTTAAGATATGCAGGGAAATGAGGAGAAGAATACACTGCCTTCAAACAAGCAATAGAAGAGTTAAAATTAGAGCTAACGTCAACAAAAAATGTTAGAATAAAATCTTAAAGTGCTGGCAAAAATAACTGAAAAATCTATAAATATGTACCAGACAAAAATTCTCCAACATGAAGAAAAAATTAAAAACATTTTCACACTGAAACAGAATCCTGAACCAGCAGATTTTCTCTAAAATAAATACTACAGAGGTAATTATGAGATGATGGAGGTGTTAATGCTAAGGTGATAATCCTTTTACAATACATAAGTGTATCAAATCAACATGCTGTCAATGTTAAATTTACACATGTTGTATGTGAATCATCTCACAAAGCTGATTATGCAAAGTAATATATATGGAAAGAATAAAAGAGCAACTATACAAATGATTTTTATAAAGGTAAAGATAAATCAATATTGATAACATGGAAGAGTTAAATCAAGTAATATGGTGTTTAAAATCCAAGGAATGAAAATGTATAGAAGCAATAATGCAAAAGATAGGATAAATGAAAACATGCTATAATCTCCAAAAAATATTTCATCAAGTACAGTATGATATAAAGAATATTTAATGTACATATAGACATATATATGCTTAGATATATATGTTTATATATACAAAGTACAGTATTAAAATAATACAGAAAAAAAGAATGTATAATGAACATCAGGGGAGAAAATGAGGCATGTTTGATTAAATAAATGAAGCCAGCTTACCCCTCCTAAAAGAGAAAGAAAAATATAAAAGTAGGCAAAACAGAACCCAAATGGGGACTTAAGAAAAGGAAGATGGGGGGGAGATGGAGATGAAAAGAGGATTGAAGTGGGAAAATGGACGAAGGCAGGGAGAAAGTGAGTGAAGATACTAGAGGTCATTTACTTATATGTATAAAGAGTATCTACCAAAATCCTACAGCAAACAACATTTGTAATGGTGAAGTATATGAAGCAGTTCTCCTGATACATAGTATTAGATAAGGAAGCCCTCTATCACTACTCTTCCTTAGTACAATATACTACCAGTCTATATCATTCAATAAGGCATAAAATAAAAGCCTTAAGACCTATATGACCTGTATGTATTAAAAGTGCTACGTGTCAGACAACATGCCTGTGTCTATGTGTGCACATGTGTGTATACTATATACTAACACACATACTAACAGAATATAGACAAGCAATTAGAATTCAACAAACACAAAAAAGTATGTCTAAATACCCACAAAAGTAAAAACAATTTATAAAATGCAATAAAAAACAAACCTAAGGATAAACCTATAAAGCATGATGGTTTAATGTACTTTAAAATGCCAACAGTGATAGAAATAACAGGAAAAAAATATGTATACCATGTTCATGGTCTGAAAAAAACGTAAATATATCAATTCTCCCTTGTGATACTGTGATAAGAAAATACAATTAGTCACTCAAATGACCAAAATGTATTTCTCATATATGTACTTGGTGTTCCTCCTGTACTTGGCTCCTGGCTGCTAAAACCCTGGTCATTGTTAAGTTTAGAGGGTGATTTTCCTTAGTTATGTTAGAGAAAAATTTTGGATACCTACCTCCAGCTAAGGAGGGGCTGGCTATCCTCAAGAGAGTAAATCATGTGACTAAAGGATTAGAACTTTCAGTCCCACCCTCTCATCTCTGGGGATGGTAGAGGACCTGGGTTTGAAACAATAATGAGCAATATAAACCAGGAGAACAGCTTTCAGGTTGGTAAACATCTAGAGGTGCCTGAAAGTTCCACACTTTTCCCCCATATTTAACCCTGTTAATCTCTTCCATATGGCTGTTTCTGAGATACATCCTTTTATAATAAACTATTGATCTAGTAAATAAAATGCTTCCTGAGTTCCTGTGAGCCAAGGAAGGAGAGGATCATGAAGTTCCAATATGTAAACCAATGAGAACAAGTAACAGCCTAGACTTGCAACTGTCTAAGGTCTAGAGCACTGTCTTGAATCTAATGCTTTGTATCTGTGAAATCTAATGCTATGGCCAGATAGACAATGTCAGCCTCCACAACCACAGTCACATAGGAAATGGCTCTTATTATTTGGGAGTAAGTAAAATAAGTAAGTCAAGGTCACTTTCCAAACTGATCTTTAGATTAGTATACTCTAGCAGAATCACAGCAGGAAACTGTGTTGAAAAGGTGATTTCTGGGGCCTACCTGGTGGCACTGGGGCAAGAGTTCCATCCCCAGCCAGGGAGCTGATCCACATGACCCAGCAGCCCTCTCCTGTCTCACCTGGGGCTCCCCTCAGCAGCATATTTCAGTAGACCCACCTCTTCTGCTACCCACTCTGTCTCTAGTGAATCATATTACCCACATGCATTTCTGTCCTACACCCCAGTTCTTATATGCATAAAGAAAAATAAATCTTAAAAAAAAAGGTGATTCTAAAATATTTATGAAAAAGCAAAGGGTCAAAAACAGTAAAGGCGACCTTGAAGAACAAAGCTAAATGAATTTAGCTACGGAGGCTTAGTAAAAAAGTATGTACTGGTAAAGTACAGGCAAATAACCTAACAGAACAAATACAAGTCAAGTGTCACTTAACAGGGATGCATCCTGGGAAATGGTTTGTCCACTAATGCTGTTGCTGTGGTAATGTCAGAAGATGGACAGACTGCTGAGGTTGCTACCCATATAAAATATTATGACTTCACAACAGATACACTAACACTAAGCAGTAAGTATTTGGAGATTATTATTATATATGTGGTTTGTCACTGAGTGAAATGTCATACATCGCTTAACTATAGATGAGAAAAAGAGTTCACATATATGATGGCATAATTTATAAAAAAAAGGCATGAAATGAGAGCTATGCCTTAGAAGGGCTACCTGCTAAGCATGAAAAAAGTGAAAAAGACCAGCCTGAACAAAATCAAAAGCAAACAAGATTACATTGATCTATTGGTACTTTGGCTATTAAAAAAAGAAAAAGAAAAAGAATCCCTCCTGAAGATATGTAACATCATTTAGAGTCTCTAGTATCCAATCAAAAATTACTAGGCATCCTAAATTGTTGACAGTAATGTCCAATATCCAATCAAAAATTACTAGGCAGTCTATAAAAACAGAAGCAACTAATGAAAACCCGATAGAAAACAGTAACAGAAACAGACCATCATTTGATTTAAATCTGCTAAAATTATAAAGCATATATAATGGAATGATTCACAAGGAAGTAGGGAAATTAGAAATGTCAACAGAGAGGCCCAGAATCAATTTTTAAAACATCAAAACAAATTCTGAAAACTTTTAAAAAGCCAATAACTGAAATTCAGATTCAGTAAATGGGTTTACTAGTAAAGTAGATATACAGTAACAGAAGATTAGTGTCAAAGGAAGGAATACCAATCAATAAAGTATCCAAATTGGCACACAAGCAAAAGGAGGGATACAAGCATTAAGAGCTGCAAGACACAGTGAAAAGTGAACAGATGGACAAAAGGAGGAGAGAGAATGACAACAAATCAATATTGAAAAGTGGATATAATTTTCAAAATTCACAATTTTCAAATTACAGATTCCAGCAACTCTACATATGCAAAGCAAGATAACTACAAAGAAAACCATATCTAGACACATGGTAACCAAATACCTAAAAAGCAAAAGGAGGAGGAAAAAATCCAAAAGCAGATAGAAGAAACATATACAACTCCTCAAGGAAGAAAACAGAAACATTGGTGTAAAACTAACAGAAATGAAACCAAAAGATAAATGGCATCGCTGAAGTGTTGGGGTAGGAGGAACCAGCCAGCTTAGAATGAAATAAAAATAAAAACAGAATGTTTAAAGCAATTCTAATGTTCTTAGGGTTTAAAAGATGGTATGTTTTAACATAAATGAAATAAAATATAGAGCAGTAATGCACAGTAAGGAGGGCTGGCTAATGAAATTAAACTGGCAAAATTTCAGAAGATTAGTGAATAATCTAATTTTAAGATATACTGTAATAAGTAATAATGTCTATTGTAATCTCCCAGTTAATCCAGAAGGGAAATAAAAACCATGTGACTATAAATTTAGCATCAACACAAAAGAGAATAAAGGAACAAAAGCAAATGTGACAAATGGAAAACATGATGAGATGGGCAAACTTCAGCCCTAACAAAATAATAGATGAGAAAAAAATTTTAAACTAAAAAAAGCACAGCTATAACTTGTTCACAAATTAGGACTCCAAAAAATAAACACAGAATGGAGCAGCATCAGATCTTACCAATTAAAGAGTAAAAACACCAAACATCATGTCACAGCAAGAGTGTAAAGGCCAAGACAGCCAGGAAGTAAGTAAGAGTAACCTGGTAGTGGGAAGCACAAGAAATGGCCAGCTCAAGCATCTTTAACACTGTTGCCTGGCTTCTGCCCATCAAATTCTTCTACTCCTTTTTATCTAATATGCTCAGTTACAACAAGAGCTACAGTTCTTTGAGAACATATCATAAATACAGTTCACAAAACTTAGTGAATTTACCCTTTGAACCAGAAATACCACCATCTCTAGGCCTTCACCTGAAGTCACTTCACAAATGAGAAACAAAGCAAGCGCAGTGATTTGGTGAAGCATTATTTGTACTACTGATACTAAAAGAATGAAAACCAACAGGTGCTCATTTAACAGGCTACCGGTTGAGTAGCGCCACCGTCTACACAGCTCCTCAAATAACTTGGATGTTTTACTGAATGACAATTCATTTTACCATTGACGAGAAAAGAGAGAGGACAACCCAATGAACAAAAAACATTATTCAAGGACCTGGTCTTCTTTATATCTACCTTGTTTCGCAGACATCCCAGGTTCTAATAATCTACTAATGTTAAGTAAGGACTTACTGTACCATGTAGCCATAAAATGTGATGATGAAGACCTCTACAAAACAGTAGAGGTGTATCATTTTGTGGGGGGAAAAAAATCCTACCTTTTGTGCTAGAAGGTGGGAGGAGAAATCGAAAGAATCTACTTTGATATTTTAAAAAAAAAAAGAAAGAAAGAAAGAAACAGGGAGGGTAAATTAGAAGTTAATTAAAATGATTATCCACAGGGGCAGATAGAAGTAGGAATGAGAAGGAATAATCACCTCATTATAACTTTTCAAATACTTGTGATTTTAAAGCATGTAAATATCTTAAGTATTCTTAAAATTAAGTCAGACCGATGAAAAAGCAACATTAAAAATCAACACAAACAGAAGCAATCAAATCCAAGATATAACTACACTGGGAAAAATGTAATTCAAGTAACTTTTGAGATCAGTAACCCAACTGTATACCCCAAGTGGGTTAATTCTCTAAAAAAAAAAAAAAAAGCAACAAAGCACTCCTGAACTGAACTTGGTTTGTTTGCTGTTGTTAATGATACTAATGTAGTAACTAGAACACTATTCTGTGAATGCTGTAGGATAAAACAAGTGAATAAATATAAATGATGCTCAGAACCAAATGATGATGTTCTTTCTTTCATTATGGAAGATGGAGGAAGTTGAAGATGAAACATTTAGTAATTAATCTGAATGTAAAGTATTAGGGTCCACTGAACCTAATTTTTGTTCTAGAGGGTTTTTTTAAGCAGTTCTATTTGCAATGACTGATATGTTAAGATTTTTATATTTAAAGACCTTTCAAACAATAAGGAGACAATATACTTGAAAACAAGGATTAAATAACTTTTTATAGTAACTGAAGAATTACTATACAAGTGCAGTGAGACTTTTCACTATACTTACATTGTGAAATTCTAGAGATATTTTCCCTGCATCTTCTTGATTCCATCACCCTAGTAATTATTTCATGATTACTTATTACTCCTAACTATGCTTAAAAACAAAGAACATAAAATAAGAAATGGAAAAATCATGTAATCACCCAGAAGGATGATGCAATCAATAGTAAAAACTCATCTTTCGGTTTTCCTACTGCACTGCCCATGTATTGCATCATCTTTCCAAAAAAAAAAAAAATGATGAGTGAAGACATCAAATTTGCTGTCCGATTTTAGTTTCTAATAGCTCACAATTTAGGGCTTTTAACTTCTATCCATAATGACAAGAAGTGACAGAGGAAGACACTTCACAATTATTGATCAGAAAATGAACTTTAAAAAGAGGTAGCAGTTGGGCTGGCCACAGCTGCCTCAGTATGAGTTTCATCCCCTGCCCCAGAGGTAACCCACATGGCACGGCAGACCTCTCTTGACCCACCCACTGCTCCCCTCAGCAGTGTACTTAGTCCATCTGCCTATTCTGCTCCCCACTCTGTCTCTGGTGAAGCCTCTCACCGACCCTGCACCTCTGGCCTGTATCCCAGTTCTGTATGCATAAATAAACAAATCCAAAAAAAAAGAGGTAGTAGTTGTCTTGATCAGCACTGTCCAAGAGAATTGTCTTTGATGATGGAAATCATCAACATCAGCACTGTCCAGTCAACAGCTGCAGGCTGAGAACTTTAAAAAATGGGGCTATTACAACTCAGAAACCTAATTTTTTCAATTGTATTAGTTTTAATGAATATGTGGTTCATGGTTACTATATGAGACAGCACAATTAGACACAAATTATGACAATGAAAATACCACTGTCTTCAGAATACAATACTCCAGGATGCATTTTCTGAAATTTAATAATCAAAGAGCAATGCAATTAACTCAAAATGGATCAAGAACATATATATATATATATATGTAAAAGCCAAACCATAATACATTCACAAGAAAATAGAAATATAGATATTTGTGATTTAGATTTAGTTCTTGGTTCTCAGATACTACACCAAAAACATGAGCAACAAAAGAAAAATAAACTGGACCTCATCAAAATTGAGATCTTTTGTACATCAAAGGTTATAAGCAAGAAACTGAATAGATAACCTATAGGTTGGGAGGAAATACTAGTAAATCACATAGCTGACAGGAGTTTAATACTAAAAGTATATATATAAAAAAACACGGCCCTCCCTGGTGGCACAGTGGGTTAAAGCACAGCACTAAGAAGCTAAAGCCACTTCCGCATGAGTTCGATCCCCACCAGCCCTGGAGAAGGTCGCCCACATGGCTCAGCAGACCTCTCCTGACCCGCCCACTGCTCCCCTCAGCAGTATACTTCTATCTGCCTGTTCTGCTCCCCACTGTCTCTGGTGAGTTCTCTCACGGCCCTTGCTCCACTGGCCTGTACCCCAGTTCTGTATGCATAAATAAATAAATCTTAAAAAAACACAACCCAACAACAAAAAGAATACAATATTTTAAAATGGGCAAAGGACTTGAATAGACATTTCTCCATAGATGATACAAATGGCCGATAAACACATAAGCATTCTCTCAACATCCTTAGTCATTAGAGAGATGCAAATCAAAGCGACCATAGCGGGATAACTTTTAACACCTATTAGAATAGCTATCATCACTCCCCCCCCACCCAAAAAAGGGGAAAATTAGCATTGGTAAGGCTATAAGGAGACGCAGAAATGAAACAGTAAGCATTGCTTGTGGGAATGTAAAATTTTGAAACCCTGTGGAAAAACAGTTTGACACAGTTCCTCAAAAAGTTACCAAGTAACTCAACAATCTCATTCCCAGGTATATAAAACAAAGAATTAAAAATGGGAACTCCTCTTGCTGCTCTAACAGGTTTTAAAGATATCTTGTGCCTCATCTTCAAACAACTAGCAACAACAAATGTTGGTGAGGATGTGGAGAAAAAGGAACTCTCCTACACTGCTGGTGGACAAACTAGTACAACCACTATGGAAAACTGTTTGGAGGTTCCTCAAACTGCTAAACATGGAGCTTCCCTAAGACCCAGCAATCCCACTCCTAGGTATCTACCCAAAAGACACAAAAACACTGATTGAAAAAGATACCTGCACCCCCATGCTTATTGCTGCTTTATTTACAATTGGAAAAACACGGAAGCAGCCTAAATGCCCAAAAGTAGATGACTGGATTAAAAAGATGTGGTACATATATACAATGGAATATTACTCAGCAACCAAAAAAGAGAAACACATGTCTTTAGCAGCAACTTGGATGGAACTGGAAAAGATCATGCTTAGTGAGATAAGCCAGAAAGAAAAATACCGGGTGGTTTCACTCATAGCAGGAGTATAATGGACCAGGAGAGAAAATAATAATGAACAGCTATATACCAGAGACATTTTGTGGGGGGTGGAGTGGGGAATGGGATCAAAAACAGGGGGGGTGAGGAGGGAAGTGCACGGAACTATGGTGATGGCACACGGGTGACTTGGTGATGGAAAACCCGCAGGGATTACAATTGAGATGAAAAAAAAAAGTACAAAATGATGTGAAAATAAACTGTTACAATAAAAAAAAAGGCTGGAAGAAAATTTTAAAAAAATTAAAATTCTTTTGAATTAAAAAAAAAAAGATAACTTGTGCCTGACAGCCAGCGTGCCTTCTAAACTCCTGTGTCCCACACACAAGGTGGAAGGTGGAGCAGAAGGTGACAGGGTGCCTCTAGAGGCACAGGAGGAAGGGTGGCTTGCCACCCAGCAGGGCAGGATGCTCTGTGCACGCTAGGCAGGGGCCAAGGCTTGCAGCGACAGCATAGACATCCCACAGACTGCACACCTTGAGCCACGTCCTCTCTCCTCTGGATCACTGCTCCTGACTGGCTCTGCCCAAGCATCAAGACTGTATCTTTTGTTCCTTGAAGAAACCGCCAGTGCAAGCAACCCTCAACTATCTAGCCTCAGAATACTGGATTCATTTTTTTTCCTTTGTGTAACCACCCAGTTTTTCTCACTGGCAAAGTGCACTACACAATTTTCCTCTCAGAGCCCTTACTTTCCCAGAAATGAAGAATCTAACAGAGATGAGATTGAGACTGCTCCAGAATAACATCTCATTGAAGAAACAGGCTGGCGAAGGTGGAAGTCTGCCCAGCATCACAAAACTCAACGAGACCCAAACCCTGTATTTCCTGACTTCAAGATTGGTGCTAGTTCTACTTCACACTTCTCTTGTCTGACTGACAACCCAAAGCAAATGATATACTAATTGCCAGCAACTGAAAATGGATGATGATAAGCAGCAACAGTGGACTCTGGCCATGTGTGTGTGGACTTCCCAACAGTTTTAAAATGGATCTTTCCATGACAACTGAGTCATCAGTTTGAAATTCTCATCTGGCAATTTTGGATGAAATTTTGCTGGATCAGTAAATAATGGAGTTCTTCTATTAGAAAATCATAAGCCATATAACTTTTGTTATACTTTTACAACAAGTGTTTCAACATTTTCACTGATTGAAAACTTCAGGTCTTCTTTTTTTACCTAACAAAAGACTTTAAACCTATACATACATTTTGTATCTTTCAGTTATGTAAATTTCGGCACAGGAAATTTCTGAAATAAAATTTACTTTCTTTCAGTTTAGTTCTATGCATGTACTAATAAAATTGGTCATAGAAGAGTCTACCCATGCTGCTTTTTGGTCTTTATTTCAGATGGATATTTTGGGGGGAGAGGAGAGGAAGGCAAATTAATTTATTCAAACTCTTACTGAAGTGTGTTTTTGTTTGTTTTGGTATAAGCTGTGTTACAACTGTTTCTTAAATTGAGCCTAAGAATGGGATTGATCGAAACTATACTTATATACTAACAACATATGCAGTGTTTAAAGAGTGGTGAACATTAACGACGTAATGAATATTTTAGTCTATTAATTTTATGTCTAAAATAAAGCAGGGGTCCTCCCTGGTGGCACAAGGAGATAAGTCTCAGCACTAAGAAGCTATCTTCAGCCACTGCAGCATGAGTTCAATTCCTAGCCAGGTAGCTGACCTACATGGCACAGCAGACCTCTCATGTCTTGCCCGCTGCTCCCCTCAGCAGTGGATTTCAGTCCATCTGCCTATTCTGTTCCCCACTCTATCTCTGGTGAAGCCTCTCACCATCCCTGCACCTTTGGCCTGTACCCCAGTTCTGTATGCACAAATAAATTTAAAAAAGAAAGCAGGGTATCAGATACTTGTAAATTAATGTTCATTGACGCATTACTAGTATAGCAAAAAAAGTAAAAATGGCCTGTGTATTATCAGCAACTGAATGAGTAAACATATTCTACATACAAAAGAATATTACTCAGTCATACAAAGAAATGAAGTTCTAATCCATGTCACAACATAGATGAACCCTTAAAATATTAGGCTATATGAAATAAGCCTGTCATAAAAGGGCAAAAACTGGGCAATGCCACTTCTTTACTATACTTAGAACTGGAAAATTCTGTATAGGCAGAAAGTAGATTAGAAGTTACCACAGGCTAAGGGATGGGAGACTGGAAGAGTTACTATTTATATTTAAAGGTTATGTTTGGAGTGATGAAAAAGTTTTGAAAACAGTGGTGATGGTTGCAAAACAGAATATAGTTAATGCCAATGAACTGTACACTTAAAAATGGCTAAAGTGCCTAGTTTTATATATATATATTTTACCTCAAAAGTAAAACTGCTATAATAAAAGATCTCTAAATTCTTTTATTTTCCCTCTCCTGCAAGTTTGAAGCTCCTTGAGGTCAGAGACTTAGGGGAGAAGGAGAAACCCAAATAGCACTGGAAGTGAGTTCTGCAGGCAGAAGTTATGCAATGGTTTCTCTCTGAACCTCCCTAGGTCCTAGAAGGGACCATGCCAAAGGACAGAGCTACACAGACTTGAATATACTGATGCTGAATAAAGGGTAACTAACTTGGAAGAATTAAAACAAAGAGAACAATGTATTTCTGAGAACAAAAATAGGGTATTCTCATCCAGTTATTCATCCAACAAGAACTCCATGGTATAGCAGCTTGCAAAAGGAACCGACTACTCCATGTCCCTGAAGGATATTCTAAAATCTCTTATATGAGCTCAATGCACCAAATTTTTTAATTCAAAGACTACTGCTATGTTTAAATTCTTACCAAATATCCAATCAAATTGCTTTTCACCATTCCTTAATTCTCATTTCTGTACATTATTTGTAAAAATTACTTACTTAACAATATATATATATATACATATATATGTATATATATAAAGAATTCTTTAGACCTGTACGGTTGCTGGTGGTGACTACTTTTCTTGAAGGTCAATATACTTCCTTGAATGGACTTTAATGCAAAAACATCTCAGTACCAACTAGCATTACAGGAACCCAGACCTTGATATCTAAGCATTTCTCAGTAAAACAGAACTAGAGTTCTTTGAAGAAACAATTTTCACAAGTGAGGATAAGATAACTACAAGGCAAATCTGAGGCCTCTTATGTCAGAGAGTAGGCAATGGTTAAAGAATGATGATGAGCTTACTTACAGGAACTGACCTGAAGAGTTTCTCCACTGCCCCTCAAAATTGAGTGCCCTAAAACTTTAGGACAATTTGAACATCAAAAGAAACAATAACAAATTATATACAGTGGATAAAAAAACAACAGGAGCTTACAGTCATCCTAAAGGGGAGAAGGAGCTGATCCACATATGGCACAGCAGACCTCTCCTGTCACCTCACTTCTCCCCTCAGCAGTGTATTTCATTAGATCTGCCTGTTCTGTTCCCCACTATCTCTGGAGAATCCTCGTTCACCCCCAGTAGCTCTGGCCTACACTTCAGTTCTTCTACACATAAATTTTTTTTTTAATGGCTACTCTATATTTATATGAAACCTGAGGAAATCTGAATATGTGATAGAATGTGTCAATTTGTTGGATGTGAAAAAAAGATATTTAAGAGACTGGCCTTGCTGTAAAATGTGTTTGAGTAACAGAAATGTGATGTCTGCAATTTATTTTCAATTACAAAAAGAGGGGGGGAAAGGAATAGATAGTAAAAGCAAATGGGACAAGAAAAATTAATGATGATTCCAAGGTATTTTTTCAGCTTTTCTGTTTCGCAATTTTTCAAAATAAGCAGTTGTAACTTGAGGAATAGCTTCTTAGGGCAGACTAAAAGGACTGAGACACATCAATCTGTAATTAAAGGCAAGACTAATACCAGCTAAAAGAACTGCAAACCCAAACTCTATAAACATTGAGACAAAAACTCAAGCACCGATGGTCAAAAAACTGACTCATCGCCCTGCCTTCCTCCTTTTCCCACCATTCTTTGGAACTACTCTGGCACTCTGCTCCACTCTGGAAGCTTAGCACAGAAAATGGTTTCCCTCTTTAAGTACTGTATTATTATGCTGATTAGTTACTTCCAAAGACTACAACCAAAGTTGTTCTCTTGGCCTGTGACTGCCATAACAACTGATAACATCGATCAATCACTCTAACAAAAGAAAAAGTAACTTAAATGTAATGAGTTGTGGGCTCTCCTTGGTGGTATAACCACATTATAAAGCTCTCCAAAGCCACTGCAGCAAGAGTTCAATCCCCAGCCAGGGAGCTGACCCACATGGCACAGCAGACCTCTCCTGCCTGACCCGCCCGCTGCTGCCCTCAGCAGTGTACTTCGTGGATTTGCCTGCTCTGCTCCCCACTCTGTCTCTGATGAAGCCTCTCACCCTCCGCATCTCTGGCCTGGTTCTGTAAGCATAAATAAATAAATCTTTAAATAAAAAAAAGTAATTAATTGTGAAAACTCACCAACTTAACAAAATGTATCTTTGACATTAACAGGTTTATTCTTACAACTTTCTTAAAAATGAAGAAAACATTCAACATTAGAGCAGTATCTTCAATAAATTAACTATAATTACTCAATTTAGAAAAAGCATCTTCTAAAATTCAATACTCATTCAGAAGAACTCTTAGCTAACTGAGGAACTGAAGGAAACTGCCTTAACCTGATTTTTTTAAAAAAGTATTACAAATGTACACAGTAAACATCACACTTGGTGGTTTTTTTAAGTTTATCCATAATTCCCATCATTTCTATTCAGCTTTGCACTAGAAATCCTAGTCAATGCAAAAGGCAAAAGAAAAACAAACAACCACTAGAATTGTAAAGAATAAAATAAGACAATCAAGGAACAACAACAGAAGCACACTACCAGGAAGACAGGAGACTTATTAGTAAGGCTGTAGAAGTTAGGCAGTGCAGAGAGAGTGAAGAAACAGATCCTCCCATACAGTCACCAACTAAGTTTATGACTAACATGACAATGCAGTAGAAGGAAAGTAATCTTAATAAATGTGGATGGTCAAAGGAGGTAAAAGACCTCTACAAAGAAAATTACAAAACACTGTTAAAAGAAATACAAGAAGACACCATGAAATGGAAAGACATCCCCTGCTCATGGATCGGGAGAATTAGCATCATCAAAATGGCCATCCTGCCAAAAGCAATATAAAGATTTCATGCCATCCCAATAAAAATCTCAATGACATTCTTCAAAGAAATAGAAAAAATGTTGATGAGATTCATATGGAACAACAAAAAACCTCGAATAGCCAAAACCCTCATGTCTAAGAAAAATCAAAATG
>NW_004567140.1:8458090-8463002 GCF_000260355.1 Condylura cristata
GGTGACTTGGTGATGGGAAACCCGCAGGGATTACAACTGAGGTGGGGGGAAAAATGTACAAAATAATGTAAAAATAAACTGTTGTAAAATAAAATAAAAAATACACTTCTTAGGTGGGTTTAAGTCTTGGTTTAATTTCCAAATTTCTGAAAAAATATATTTTGAAAAAAATTGTCAAAAAAAAATGTTGATGCTGCAACTATATGTACATGTGCTAGAAAATAAATAAATAAAACTTGACTTCAAGTCATTATACAAAAAACTAATTCCAGGTAGACTGTAGATCTAAACGTGAAAATAAAACAATCAAGGCTCTACAAAATAAGACGGCAGTCTAGAGAAAGACTTCCTAAAATACAAAAGAAACTTAATCATAAAGGAAATTATATTAAAATTAAGAATTTCTGTTTTAACAAAGGGTTCTACCAGTTTCAGGTCAAGACCAGAGAAGGAATTTACAAAATATAACTGAAAAAGCATTCAGAAGTACATGAGAATTACTGAGTTTATTAAAATATGATAAACATCCCAACAGAAATGGATACGATGAGTAGGTGTTTCACCAAAAGGACAAAGCAAATAGTGCAAAGATGCTTTCAAAGGTGGTCAGCCTCCTAAGTCATGACTGAAAGGCTGGCAAATGTGAAAAGGGCAGATAGTTCCAAATGTGGACAAGAATGTGAAGTGAACTGTCACCCATTCCTGCTAGCATTTTCAACTGGTTAAAAGTCCCTTCAAAAACAGCATTTTAAATAGAAACAAAGACACTAATACCCCTTGAGAAAGTTCAGGGTAAAACTTGAAGCAACCTAAAGATTAATCTGAAAAATTAAAGAGAGTTAGTGAAGCTTCCACTATCACAATACCTGGTACACATAGAATTTGCCACACCCTTCCATTTCTGCATGAATGACAAAAGAAGGTTTATAATTTAAGATCAGTATGATTCTTAAAACACATTCCAATGGGTTCTCATCTCACAAAATTAAAAACCAAAATCCTTGCAATGATCTCGTAGACATCCATTCTGAACTGCCTTGACTAGAAAGCTCATCTCCAAGAATATCACCCACATGTCAAAAGTTCACTTGTGTTAGGCCTCAGCTCAAGTGAAACCATAGCAGACAGACCTCCGTGATCAAGACCCTCCACTGGACCCTCACACCTGTGCTAATTCCTTACCTCACTTCTTCTACCAAGCCTTATACCTATCACAAACACCTTACATTTTAAATGTGCCTATCCCTGCCTTCACCACTAGAATACAATCTCCTTGAAAACAGGACTTTTTCCTTTTCACTGCTGTGTCCTGGCATTAATAGGTACTCTGCAAATATCAGATAAATTATATGACTTGGATAGAAGATCTAACTTAGCTGTTGTATAGTTAGGGCACATGATTAACAGTTTCTTAAATTATGTGCAGTTTAACCCATCATAAGAGATATGAAAATTCTCTATTAAGTTACTAAGTTATTCTGTTATATGAAAAAATTAAGATATTTACTCTTAATGCATTAAATTCCATCAGTTCTATATCAGTAAAGTTCTCCAAGAATTACATTAGCCACTCAGTAGTAATTATAAGGTATTAATAATGTTACCCTCATTAATTTTCCAGTTACTATCACCCTACCAAAAAGAACCCCATAAAAACATAATACATACCACTTATTTCACTTTACAATAAGAACTTCAAGTAATTCAAATAAAATAGTGATGGAGGAAAAGAATAGACTCATGTAGGGAGGTGGGGGCATAAGTAACTAACATGACCATTCACCCGGCCACAGAGACTGCTGTATCAGACTGCTGTATCAGGCTGCTGTAGGGAATATCCGAAGCACAGACCACTGTGAGATTCCTCCAGTAATCCAAAATCACAGCTAACAGCCCACCCCACAAAGGGGGCTCCAAGAGAAATAGACTCTATCAGGGCAGGTCTCTGTACCAGCACGGGGCAACCGCCCTCTGCCCACCCACGACTAGGCAGGTGCTTCTTTCCACCCCTCTCTCCCTCTGCAGGGCAGCAGCCTGCCCGTGACCTGTACCTGCCAGGACTTCTCTACACTGACCTTCCCTAGCGGAAGACGCTCTCCTAAGGTCACCTGCCTGCAATTGTGCAGGCCTCTCTCAGCCTTTAGGGGCAGCTCTTCCTGCCCACTGGCATTTATGCAAGTGTCCATCTGTCTGTCCCTGCTCCTAATAAACCTGTTCTCTAAGTAAACTGTGTCTCTGTCTCGTGGAGAAACTTGCTGCATGCCGCTGAAAGGGGAGCTCTGGTGAAACCTTTCCCAGAGTGAGCCCAAGGACCTCAAACTCCAAAAACAACATCAATAGTATCTGTAATATATCACAGAAACATTACCATCACCAAGAAACCAAAATCTCAACATAATCAAATTTTAAACTAGAACCAGATATAACAAAACCTTAAGATTTCGCTAGAACAGCCAAGACACACTACTATAGTCCCAGCTCTTAAATTTTAGGGACTAGGTCAGTCTAAAGAGCTCCTAGGTACCTTTCATTTTTCCACCAAACAGTTTACCGCTATTGGTGAGGAAAAGAAAAATAAGCAAAGAAAAAAGAGAGAAAGATGATGATCCAAGTTCTCTCTTGTCCCTGTATCTTTTGCAGGCAATCAGTAGTCAATTAAACCTCCAAAAAAAAGAAAGAAAGAAAACCAATGTGTAGGGACTGAGGGGGAAGGGAAGATCAAAAATGCAGTAACCAAGCAATAAACTAGTCTAATACTTAGCAAATAAAGATACAACATTCCAGTTTGCAAAAGTGAATGTTATCAACAACCTTTACTGATAAAACTAGCCCATCCAATTTCACTTTTAGGTAAAAGAAGTAACTATAGGCTTTTAAAACATCTAGTGGTATGTTTTCCTATATAAAGTTTTTGAACACTTAACATAGCTATAAATGTAACTGGAACCACACCATACTTACTGTTCTACAATTTTAAATGTCTGCATAAAAGCTCCTCACATGTATCAGGATTTATTTAACTAATCATCTGATGTTGGAATTTTTTGTTTGTTTGTTTTTCATTATAAAAAACAGCTGCAGAGAACCCTTCTGCAGGAATCTTTTGTTAGGTCCAAAAAGGAATAAAGTTTCAGCATGGCTGTTGTAGTGAAAACAGTGCTAAAAAATTGATAGTGTGCGTTTACTACTAATTCACCATTTACTAGAGTTGTGACTCGTGCCCCTGGATCTTCTTCCTCAGGTATTTTGTTGTCCTTTTAAATCAGTGCTACAGAAGGTAAACAAAAGGAAAAGACAACAAGGTGGGCCAAGGTAAAGTCTGTTATATTTCTTTTTTTTTTTAAGATTTTATTTATTTATGCATACAAGAGCTGTGGTGTAGGCCAGAGGTGGGGGGAAGGATGAGAGTTCACCAGAGACAGAGTGGGGAGCAGAACAGGCAGACTGACTGGAACATGATGCTGAGGAGAGCAGCGGGGAGATAGGAGAGATCTGCTGCACCCTGTGGGTCACCTCCCTGGCCACAATGGAATTTGTGCTGCAATGGTTGCAAATTGCTTCATAATGCTGAGACTTAACCCCTAGCACCACCCAGGAGGTCCAAGTCTGTTATATTCTTGACTGAATTTAAAAAGATCCAAAAAAAATTCATTTAAACCATGTTACCTAGCAGCCTTTCTCAACTAAGGCTCCAGAAAAAATAACTCTAAGTAATGAATCCTGGACTGTGCACCCAGAGCCAAACAGCTATGTACCATCACAGGGAAAATCGCTAATTTCAAAGAAACCCACTGTGCTTAGTTTTTCACTCTCACAGAACTTGGGGGAGGCCATTCAAGTCCTGAAGCACATTTCTTTCCACTTACAAAAGGAATACTACCGCTGCATTCATACAACGCTACAGCCCACAGTCAGGCTAGCTTTGAATACAGTGCCTCACAAACACACTGGTACTGTGACAGTTTCCTTACGCCAAACTGGAGCTAAGGCATACCTCCCTGACCAGTATAGCTTGTGGCCTTACAGGTCTCCTAGCCAGTGAAACTGGTGTATTATCATGACAAACATGTGCATGCTTACTTTGTGCACCAGAATATCATTAACACAAGACGGAAAACTAATCTGGTAACATAATCAATGTCTAGTGATAATGGTTACTGAGATTCCCACAGGGCTGCAACTGAAAAGGCAAATTTTAAGTGTGACTGGTATCCTGCCAGAAAGCAGTTCGGAGACCCCCAAAATGTATCCTCTGTATTTGAACCGCACCTACCATCAGAATAAAGCCAAGTATCTCCCTTTTTACAAGCTAAATGGCAGAAAATGCATCGCCAGCACTAAGCACAGGGCAGTAATTTCCCTACAGAATAAAGACAACAAAACCTCATCTTCTCGGGGTCTACTTCACATTTTCCAAAACAAAAATATAGTAACTTTGCCAAAATGAACAAAATGGTTTCGTGACTTTCTCTCTTCCAAAAAACCATAATGGAGAACTGTTAACAACTATAACTCAAACACACCAAACCTAAATTTCAAACCTCCGTCTTGAAAAATTAAGTTTAAACCAACAGCTGTATACACTGCTCTCAGAAAAGGAAAAGCAACTCCCGCAACTAATTCAGAACCAGGCCCAAGCGGAGGGGATTCCCACAGCTCTCTCGGCAAGGCTGTTTCCTACCAGACAGGGTGCTGCGCTCCCCAAGAAGTCCCTCACCTGGCTGACCTGGACCTGTCTGCACACGGGACTCAGCAGCGCTTTCAGCCAGGAATGTGCAGTTATTACGGCCTCGCTACTTCCAGTCCGTGTCACCTTCCCAGTCCACGCAACCTGGATCCCCCTCCAGTAAGACAGAGCACCGCACTGAGGAAACGTTTCTCAAGAATTTCAAACTTTCTGAAGTCGGGGGGG
>NW_004567140.1:8464316-8467776 GCF_000260355.1 Condylura cristata
TGGTACCCCGCGGGAGGGGACGCGCCCCCTGACCCCTGCGGACCTCCGCTGCCAGCCGTCCCGCGCCGCACCTGGCAGAGGGTGTTTAAATTCCTTAAGGACAGTGCCTTCGAAGCGCGTTTAATGTTAGCAAATTCAACTCTTTCCTGTGCCTGGTTAATGAATGGAAATATGCAATTATAGTTTGCCACTGTATTCATTAGTGTACATGTTATAATTTTTCCTTCTGCAGCTATGATGTGTATATTAATCTGTGGCTATGTATGGCTTATTTAAGAGGTTTTTCAGGGATCCTTGGTCCACGCATTTTCTTTCAGAATCCCTGTGCTTGCTTTCCCATACAGACTTTGCTCATAGCAGGCGCACAGTTGGTGCAACTGGACTAACTGGACTTGTGCTAACAGCCAGCTCTGCTCCTCCCCTGCTGGCAGGGATGAGCCCTGCCCTTCCCCTGCTGTGCAGATGGACAGAGCTGGGAGCCAGGGCCTGTCACCCTGGCTTGCCACCTTGTGGAATTTCTCTCACCTCTCCCCTGGCCTGGCCCTCAGCCCACATACACCCCTTGTCCCATTTGCATCAAAGAAAGAAGAGACGAAAATTGGGGCAAATGTGAATTTTTCTCTTTCCTCATTACACAGTCAATTAAAATCAACATCTCTAAAACAGATGGAAACTGGCCACCTCTTCAAGCACCACCTCACCCCGCTATCCCCAGCCACCTTTGTAGTTTCTCTGGTCTCCCTGCTTCTACTCTTGTCCCCTGTAATAGACAGGATGGCAGCGGCCCAGCCCTCATTCAGATAGTGAACCCTGGCCCTATGCCTGTGGAAAGATGACCCACTGCCAGCCTCAGCATAAACATAATGCATGTTTCATACAGAGAGGATTCTGGAGACTTCTGGGAAAGTGATTCCAGACTCGATTACAAGTGCTTCCATAAGGAACCAATCCGTACCTTGATGGGAATAGCATCGCATGTACTCTTGAGTTTTTCAGGTCTGGAAAGACCACCTAGATACCTTCTAGATGAAGGATGAAATTGAGCCTGTAGCTAGCAAAGTACAGATACAGAACCTAAGTCCTTGATATATCATAGCACTTGATTCAGGGCTGAATGAATCAACTCAAAATGTGCATTACCTCTGGACTTCCAGTTGAAGAGGTCAGAAATCTTCCTGCTGTCTTAATGCATTTTGCATCAGCGTTTCTATCATCTAGCAGCCACGGAACTGATTCCCATACTCCCAATATAAGCTCAGCAGCCTGGGTGGATGTTTAAAAAGTAATAAGTTTGTGTCATTACTCCTCTAAGATTTCCCATTGCAACTGGCATAAAATCTGGACTCCCTTCTAGAGTTCTGCATTACCAGACGCACTTGTCACACACCCTTGCAAGCCCCCTGCCACTTAAGCCAACTGAAATGTTTTCACTTTGGCCACTCCCGATCTCATCCTCCCTCAGATCTATGCACTGGCCACTCTTTCTGCCTAGGATACCTCTCCCAGATCTTTGCATGGTTGATTCCCTTGCACCAGTTCGATCTCAGTTCAATGAGAAGGCTGTCGTGATATTCTGAACCTGGGAAACCCTCTCCTGTCCTCCAAACATCTGTCCTACCTCACTTTTCAAATTGTCTCCACAGCACCTATCACTCTCTAAAATTATCAGTGCTACCATTTCTCCATGCTAAGCCTCCACACTAGAATGTCAGCTTCAAGAGAGTAGGGACTTGGTAAACTGTCGCTATGAGGACCTGGAGTCCGGATGTATTTTGCTGCCCGGCGCCTTCTGGGTCTCTGCTGTGTGACCTCCCATTAAATGCAAGAGATGTGTTTGAAGAGCAGAAAGCAGATCAGCTTATTTGAGACGACGTCCTTTTCAGTAAAGCATGTCGGAATGTGAAAGAACTTGGACTTTTAACCCAGACACACCAGCTCTACCCAACTTACCTGCTGTTAAGCCCCAGGCAATTTCCAAACTTCACTCACCTGTATAACTGGGCTTAGAATAATACCTGCTCCAGGGTTATCTTGAAGAATAAAGGTGACTGCAAATATAAAAGCCAACAGATATTGTCTCCATCCATTATAGTCACCTATTCAGGTGGACCTCAGCAAAACACCTCCACTAAAGCAAAGTTAGATTTCAGCAAATAGGTGTTAACCCACCAATCCACATGCCAGGCCCTCCAGCGAGGGGGAAGAGCTAAACAAGGGAGGCACCCTTCTGTCCACAAGACTTGGATTCAAAGGTTTCATATGAAGGCTTATGTTCAGTTCTGTAAGCGGCTCTTCCTTAACTCCAAATAAAACGGGTAGAGAGGGGTATAAAAGGGCATCAAGGCAGGAGGCTGGATGGAAGGCTGGAACGGCCACCTACCTGCCAGGCTCTGAGACCAGAAAGCCACCACAAACCCCAAAAGGCCAAAAACCAAAACCAAAGGGTTACAGCAATACAACACCCACACAATAGGGGCTATTGGACTACAGCCTAGCAAAGGACAGCGCCCCCTAAGAGGACAGGTCACTGTGTGACCCCCAGGTCATCCCACACAACTTGCATGTACAATTGCAAGAAACCTCAGGCTCCAGGAGCAACCACCATGGGGTTTATTTTACAAACAGAGAACCAAAGAGCTTAATGTATCCACAAATGGCAGCTCTCTCACCCAGACAGAATCAGTGATGCTCACCACTGGTCAACAAGAGTACTGGAAAGCATTGTCAGTGATGGTCACTACTGGTCCCTCAGAGGCTGTTAGAAACACCCAATGCTAACAGTTCTTTGTGAGTTGTTGGGTCACACCAACAACAAACAGCTCTTTGGGACACCAGCCCAGGGCCTGTGGTGATCCTGTCAGGCAATGTCAGAGACGGGACAGGGCCCGGTCAAGGACAGAGGCCTTCAGCTTCTCTTCCCTCCTCAGAGTGCAGCGATTGGATACTTCTTTTTTTCTTCCTTCAGAGGTTCCTTGTGGAACTGTCTTCTCCAGAGACTGGTGTCATCTCTCCTCAGGCTGCCATTGTCATTTCCAGGGTTGGCAATATAGTCTCTTTCCTTCTCCACAGGCTAACGTCATGATCCTCCTCAGGCTGGCGGTATCCCTTCCTGAGGATCCCCAGATGGGCACCATTGTCTCCCCTCTCTGCTCCCACTGTTCCAGGCTTATACCCTCTTTCAGGGTGCCCCACCCACAAATCTGATTGGACCATTGTACAAACCTGTGTCTGACTGGACCATTTACTGAACAGCCCATAGCATTGATTGGTCTCTTCCACAACCCAGGAAGTACACCTTACATAAAAGGACCCTGAGGAACAACTGCCATATCTGACTTGTGGTGAGAGGCTGGGTCCTGGTAACAAAAGTCTGATTGGACCACTTAGCACCAATCACCTCATAGCTCACACCTGATTGGTCCATTCCACAATACAAGAAGTACACTGCTACATAAAAGGT
>NW_004567140.1:8467886-8473911 GCF_000260355.1 Condylura cristata
CAGCTGATTTGTGGTGAGAGGCTGGGTCCTGGTAACTAAAGTCTGATTGGACCACTTAGCACCAATCACCTCATAGCTCACACCTGATTGGTCCACTCCACCATCCAGGAAGTGCACTGCTACATAAAAGGTCATTGAGGAGCAACTGCCACAATTGACCCATGATGGAGCAACAGTTTGAAAGAATGGCACTGCTGCTGCAGGCTCCCACTGCTGAGGCAGCTGGGACCTGGTAGCACAAAGTAAAAAGCTCTTCACAGACAACCACACCCTCTGAGAAGTACCACAGCATTTCATCTGCAAATCAGTAAGGATGATGCTGATCATTTCAGTCCTTGCCGTGTGTGGTTTGTCTGTACCTTGTACAAGTTCAGGAATGCTACTGTAAAGAAATGTAACTGAGTTTCTGTTTGGAGTAATGCAAAAGTTCAGGAAATTAATAGTGTTCATACAACATGGATTACAGGTTATTACACTGCACTATGTAGCCATTGCTACACAATTGCAAAAGCAATTCATGTCACTAAATTGCTTACTTAAAGATGGTTGAACTACTACATTTTACATGTATCTTTCTACCAAAATAAAGGAAATATAGAAAGGAGGGAGAAAGAGGAGGAAAAAGCAGAGAAAAGGAAGGTAGGGAGAAGGGGGAAAGAGAGAGACAAGGAAAAAGGAGCAAAGATATTAAGAAATAAATGGTCAGGAATTTTGTTACCTCACGATAAACTTCAGAAAAGGATAGATCCAATAGTTCATTATATAGTATCAAGGATAAATATATCATTCACCTTTCTTATTGTGCTTATTTCTGGACTGGCTTTATTATGAAGCAGTTTCTCCATATGTATGGGAGGAAAACCATCAAAAATTACCAACATTAGCCATCTCAATGCTACATCAGCTGACTTGTCTACACCTTAAAAGTCCAAGAAGAGGGTCTGGGTCAGGTCCACTCCAAACATAACAACTACAGGTAGAACAAGGTGTCCCTCCCAATAATCTGAAGAAAAGGAGAGAAGAGGTAAAACTTATAATGATAGCAACCCCTAAGCTTTCAACAATAGCTACTGGCACTCCAAAACTTGGATGTTTCTTGCCTTTAACATTTTTTTTTTAACCTGATGGAAAAGTTAGCCAACAATAAGTTGCCAGGTGACACCAGCTGACCTCAGTGCTGAACCCTTAACACAGCCACGAAGCTCAGGCATTGTTACCAAGTGGGAGGAAATCTATGTGGCCAAAACACAAGAAAATACCAGTGAGGCTAGAGGAGTCTGGCAAAGATGGATACTCGTGTGATTTAGCCGATAAATTGGAACTGTAAGCTTGGGGTTGATGTTGGGAATTCCCAGCCCCACCCCCACGGCAGCTAAAATCAGGCCCTGAGATGGTTCTGAGCCTTTCCGATTCTGAATGCAACCAACCTGAAGGAACGGTGGGAACGCAGGAAGTGTGTGGTTCATTCCACTTCTACCATTTGCCTGGAACAGCTTGGCAGCAGGGGGCTGTCTGTGGAGGGCTCCATCTTACTCACACCCACAGCCTATCTCCAAGAATCTGTCTCTCAATCCCGCTGAGTGACTACCCAACCCCTGTATTAGGCCTCACCCTCTGAGAAGTAGATGCCAAGACATGCTGAGCATGTCCAAAATTTACAAGGGGAATACCTATGAAGGCAAATGGAGCAAGAGTCAGAAGAGGCAGGAGAGCTTTGACCCACAGCATAGGCCTGACCCCCAGTGAAGCAAAGAGGCTAGAAAAGAAGAAGGTTGGGTGGAAGCATCTAAGACTGCAGTGAAGTGCTAAGAAAGCTTAGCAAGGCCACTGAGGAGCCTTCCGCTCATCGAATATCCAGGAAAAGGCCTGATTTGCTATCCCCACCATGTCCTTAGTGCAGTCAGAGAGCTGACTGCCCCAGCCCACACACCCAGGGACTGTGGGGTGAAGGTCTCCATGGGCTGGGCTGTTTGAATCTTTCTCAAATAGGACCCTGAGGTTTAAAGTCAGAGTTTGCGGGCCAGATCCTTATATAAATGAGCCAAGAGGGCAAGAGAGGCTGACAGACTGGAGATCCAGCCTTATGGGGGGGGGGGGGGAGAGTACTGCTCCTTAGTTCACACCAACTGATGTTTCTTGAGATTAAGCCCCACATGATCCCACTCTCCAGGAGAATTCAGAATTCCAGACTTCTGTGTGAAATTGGTCAAATTTTAAATGTTGGCAAGTAACTCAACTTAAAAAAAAAATAAAACCATCTGCTAGTCCAAACCACAGGCATGTGGTGTTTGTGAGAGGTCAGTATTGAAGGGAGACTGAGAAGCCGGCAGAGAGTAAAGAGTGGAGCAACAGATGCCAGGCCCCAAGGCCCCCAGAGCAACCCCCAAAAGGATCAGCTGTCCCTCACTAATGCCAGTCTCACTAAGAAAAGCAGGTGACTTGATGGCCCTGCAAGTGTCTGAGAAGTCCCTGGCTCCTTTTCCATCCTACCTCCTTTTCTTGAGCTCACTTAAGTGAGTTTCTGGTCTTTAAAAACACTAACATAAAAAAAAACCACTAACACTGCCTGAATTCAAAGATATGCCCTAGAGCACACGGCACCATAAAACCACAGTAATCAAGACAATGTGGTTATGACAAAAAAATAGACATGCCAACTAATGAGACAGAGTAGACATTTGCACGAAAAATAAAAGAACCTACATACACACACACCTCACATTGAATGGGGTTTAGGGAGCAGGCCAAGTCTGAGGACCCCAGACGGGCTCTTTCTCAGTTCCTGTGTTTGGCAAGGAAAGAATTCAGTGTCGAGCAAAGTTATAGAAAAAGAAGAGATTTATTGATAGATAGGAGGAAGTGTTAAGGGGAAGGATGTCCTAAAAGAACTCTGCAGAATCATGTGGACTCCACTCCCTACTTCAGCTTTCTGGACTCCACCCCCTACTCCAGTGATAACTACAACTCCCAGCAGCACCAAGGAGAGAACTGTGAGGACCCAAGGGCGGAGCTAAGCAGGAATTCTGGGACTTTGGGGGATAAAACAGTGAGTGGTTTTCCAACTGTCACTCTAAAGAGGTAACGAATCTTAAACTGATCTTTCTCTCTGGAGCAACTGCTCTCAGACCATGTGACTGGGGGCTAGCAGCTCTTTGGGACTAGAGCTCCAAGTTAGCTGGGCTGATAAAGTATTCCAGCTACTTTGTATCCCTCTTTCTTTCCCTGGGTTGTTTCCTTTTCCTTTCCCCATTTTGTAAATAAACCCATTACCCTTTCTGTGTGTGCCTGCAGAAAATTACCTCTTGAGCGTGGGTGAGGCCCCATAGACAGGCAGCCCAAGTCCACTCTGGGTTACCCTGTAACAGAAGGACTCCAAGTGGAGAGGGGTGCCGAGTGAGGTGCAGGTGCTTGAGTGGGTAAGAGGACAAGGAGTGGGGGCTGCTCATCACATGTCTCTGCCTTGTGTCTCTTGCTGACTGGTTGGGCCCATGGGGTCTCCGAGGTCCACTGAGTTTGTGGGGTTGCTAGTCTACCTAGGAGAGCTTGCCCATGTTACCTAGCCTACCTTCCCGAAACTAGCTTTTGTCCACTGCTTTTAGACCCATGTTACTATGTTGGTGTTCTGAACATTCCAGTCTTTACTGGGTTGGGGGAGGGGACACCCCCCTGGTCCAGGATTGTTCTCTAGGGAGACTCATAAATGGACCTAGGGTAACTCGGCTTGGGAAGACTCTCCTGGTTCCAGGATCGAGTGGTAGGACCCTGTTCCTGACTGACTGCCTGTAGCCATGTCCTAACTTCCTCTGTCAGCATCTTGCACAAAAAACAGCTGAAAATAGATCAGAGACTTACATTACCTGAAATATAAAATCATAAAACTACTAAAAGGAAACTTAAGAAAAAGCCTGTATGACCTGGGGTTTGGCAATGAAAAAAAAAATGTTGATAAATGGAGTTTTATCAAAGTTCAAAGCATTTAAGCAGGGGAAAATAATCACAACAATGAACAACTATATACCAGAAACATTTTATGATGGTGGAGTGGAGAATGGGATCAAAAATGGGGGGTAATAGGGGGAGGGAAATGCACTGGACTATGGTGATGGCACACGGGTGATTTGGTGATGGGAAGCCCACGGGGATTACAACTGAGATGGGAAAAGGCACAAAATGATGTAAAAATAAAGTATTATATTATTTTTTAAAAATTCAAACATTTGTTCTCCAAAATACACTATGAGGAGAATGAAATTAAAAAAGCAAGCCACCTGGTGGTGCAGGGGCCTAAGTCTCAGCACTATCAAGCTATCACCAGCCAATGTGGCCTGAGTTCGATCTCCTGACCCACATGGTGCAGCAGACCTGTCCTGTCTCACCTGGGGCTCCCCTCAGCAGTGGATCTCATTCAGTAAACCCACCTGTCCTGCTCCTCACTCTGTCACTGGTGAATCCACTCACCCCCACCCCCACTCCACCTCTCCTAGTTCTTGTATGCATAAATATATCAAAATAAACCTTAAAGAAATATAAAACAGAAACCACAGACTGGGAGAATTTGCAACCCGCATATCTGATAAAGGACTTGTATCCAGAACAAATCCTTAAAGAACTTTTTTTTTTAAAGATTTTATTTATTCATACAGAACTGGGGTACAGGCCAGAGATGTGGAGGGTGAGAGGATTCACCAGAGACAGAGCAGGGAGCAGAGTAGGCAGATCGACGAAGAACACTGCTGAGGGGAGCAGCGGGCCGGTCAGGAGAGGTCTGCCACGCCATGTGGATCTCCTCCCAGGCAGGCGGGGATCAAACTCATGCGGAAGTGGCTTTAGCTTCTCAGTGCTGTGCTTTAACCCGCTGCACCACCAGGGAGGGCCCTCCTTAAAGAACTTTTAAAGTTCAAAATAAGATAACAAAAAACAATCCATTTAAAAAGTAGGCAAAAGTCCTGCACAGGCACTTCAGCAAAGAAGATATAAAGATGGCAAATAAGTGCATTCAAAAGATGCTCAATGTCATTTGTCACTAGGGAGATACAAGTTAAAATAACAAGGAAATACATTGCTACCCACTTATTAGAAGAACAGTCTACAAAGCAGACAATACAGTCGTGGGCTGGAGAGAGAGGACCAAGAACACCCTCTCCCAGCAGGTGGCATGCAGGCTGGCACAGCCGGTCTGGAGGACGATTTTGTAGTTTTGCACAAAGGTAAACACAGACTTACCCTATAAGACAGCAGCCACACCCCCAGGCATTACACAACAGATCTGAAATTACATCTCAACACACAAGCCTGCACGCACATGTTGACAGCAGCCAAGCCAGGACATATGTCCATTACCCCCCGCTCACACGGTGCCGACATCAAGAACTGCCCACTTGGGATTTCTTACTTCCTGTCTTGGGGCTTCCCCTGACCAGGGAAGTGACCTGGGATTTCTGAAGTCACCCAGCCCTACTGTTCAGAGTCAGGAACCCAGAGCTGTCCCCAGTGAAGGCCAAGTAGCACCTTGATCTGGTTTCACATTTAGGGTTGCCAGATTTAGCGAATAAAAATATAGGACTCAGTTAAATCTGAACTTCAGAGAACGAGTACATATATTTTTAGTATGTCCATTTGGAAAATGCGTATACTAAAAAATTCATTGTTTCTCTGAAATTCAAATTTAGCTCCGCCTCCTATATTTTATCTGGCAGTCCCGCCCACCTCCTGCCCTTGGGGACCTCCCTGCTTCCCCTCCACAGCCTCCTTCTATGCTACTTGAAAAAGAAACACCTCCAGCAACAGGCACTGAAGCACTGATTTCAAAGTCCTTGCCTCTTAAGTGGGCTATTTCATCTACCAGGAAGATGGAACAAAAGAAAGCTGGGGAAGGGAAGTTGGGGAGCAAAGGCTCTTGGTGACAGGAGCCTTAGCTCAGCCTTGCTCTTGGTTTACAGCAGTGTTTCTTCACCTCGGCTGCAGTTGGAACCCAGATGAATATTACTACTCAAATCTTACCTGAACGGGGAATTTTTTTTTTTTT
>NW_004567140.1:8474791-8502953 GCF_000260355.1 Condylura cristata
CCCCACTGGTTCTACTCTATTTACCCGCAGTGAGAGGAAGTGGGCGCCAGCCTGAGACCCCAAGGAGCTGTTGGCATGACTCAGCAGCAGCTGGGGCATGCAAAGGAGGCACAGCCACGGGCCACCATCCACTTTCTCCCAAAGCCTAGCTCTTGTGCCCAAAGTAAGGCATCTGTCTTTTCTTTTGGTCTCCTTGAGACTCTGCTTTCAATACCTCCTGGTGTGCTGTGCTCAGCTCCTGTTAAGTCCTGTGCTGTGATGTTGTGTGTTTTGTAGTCAAAGTCTCTCTTCTCTGCTAGCTGGAGGGTGCATCCAGCTGGTAGTTGAATGGGTGGTCTCCCGAGTCTGTCTTCCTGTATCAGTAACGATTTCCAACTTGAGATTTAGGCTTCCACTTCAATTTGCTGCTCTATATTGCTTTATGGATGGGGAATTTGGGTTCTAGTTTCTACCTCCAGGCTCTGTGTTCTTACTAGGGAAAAAAAAAAAAAAAAGAACTATTACTAAGGAAATCTCAAAGCCAAACTAGCATACATTTTGGTGGACAAGGTCAAGTATTTAAAAGCTATTTGAGCACTTACCACCTCAAAGACAAAAGCCCCCAATGAAAGGATGACTGACTCATGGAATGAGTCAGTCAGCACCACCAGCTGCAAAAATATCCACCTATCTTTTTTTTTTAATATTTATTTATTGCATATAGAACTGGAGTACAGGCCAGAAGTGCAGGGGAAGTGAAAAGAATCACCAGAGACAGAGTGGGGAGCAGAACAGGCCAACTGATGAAGTACACTGCTGAGGGGAGCAGCGGGAGAGACAGGGAAGTTCTGCTGCGCCATGGGGGTCACCTCCAGGGTCAGGGATCGAACTCACAATGCAGAAGCTGTAGTTCAGCGCTTTAACCCACTGTTCCACCTGGGAGGGCCCATATCCACATATCCTGAGTGGTAGGTGTAAGACAAAATACACCCCAGTGCCTGGCTCCTCCCTTCTAGGTTGTCATCTGGCCCCAAGAGAACCAAGAATATCCTGAAAGTTATTCATGTGCAGTGAGCCTCTCCTTCAGCTGTGGCTCATGCTGGCAGTAAACATCTCAAGATTTTGGTAAAGCCATAATGAAGGTGTATTGTTGAGTTGCTATTGGATTGGGAAGCTGCT
Source organism: Condylura cristata (assembly GCF_000260355.1). NCBI lineage: Eukaryota > Metazoa > Chordata > Mammalia > Eulipotyphla > Talpidae > Condylura > Condylura cristata. The sequence goes on from NW_004567140.1 coordinate 8,475,950, forward strand.
GAATGCTTATTGGACCTTTAAACTGAATTGCTTATTGGACCTTTGAAAAACTGGAGCGTTCTCAATTTAAGTGTCATATTTAAAAAAAAAATGAATTGGAAAGGAAAGTAAAGAAAGGAAGGAAGTGTAATGAAATACTTTGGCCAACCTCAGGGATTTTTGTTTTCAGTAATATGATGAAGACATCAGACTTAAAACCACTTATTAGCAAGAGCCATGGTTTGCTTTTGCAAGGACCCAAGATACGTTGGAGCAATTATGCCAAAGATGTTGTAATGAGGCAGCTCTGTAAATGGGGGGTGGGGTGGGGGGCTACCATGTGTCCTGTCCCCATCAACATATATCTGCCTTGGGGCAGCAACTGGGAGCTAGTGATTGGGGGGACAGTGAGTGGCCAGGTCTGGACAGCCGGTCTCCAGAACTACTCAGCTTGCCTGACTGAAGCTTGACTGTTTTCACTCTCTGTGTAAGTGGATCATATAGACTTGTCCTTCAGTGACTGTCACTTCCCTTAGCAGAGTGTCCCCCTTTCACCCATCTGTGACATCTGGCAGGGTCCCCTTCTCTGTCAGAGCTGAGTAGTCCACAGCGTGTCTACACCACCTTTTCCTATCTCTGCATACATCCGTGGGCATTTATAGTGTTGGCTTCAGTGAACATGGAACACAATATCTCTTCAAGATCAGGCCTCAATTCTTTAATAACCGAACAAGTGGGGTTACTAGATCACCTGGCAGTATGATGTTCAAGGTTTTTTTTTAAAGAACATACTGTTTTCCACTGCAGCTGCAACATTTACACCTACCACCAGTGCACAAGCATTTCAATTTCTATCATTTTATGTAAGTTTGACAATTTTCAAATATGACTCAAGTTTGGATAATATTTAGGAATTATTAATGTCCAAGGGATATGTGATAATTTGCTTGACATCTTGGTCACCAGGGAGATGCAAACCAAAACCACCATGATAGTTCTCCTCCCACCCTCTGATGTCGCCATGATCAAAACCCAAAGACAGTCTTACCAACACTGTTATCTTTTTTTTAATTTTTTTTGTGTGTAGAAGAACTGGGGTGCAGGCCAGAGGTGTTGAGGGAGAGAGGTTGATAGGATTCACCAGAGACAGAGTGGGGAGCAGAACAGACAGATCTACTGAAATCCAGTGCTGAGGGAGCAGCGGGGAGACAGGAGAGGTCTGCTGCGCCCTGTGGGTCACTCCCTGGCCAGGGTAACAGCACTGAGACGTAATCCCTTGGCCACCAGGGAGGTCCCCTCTTTTGGGTTTTGATAATTGCCACACCAAAGGGTGGGAGAAGAATTATCACAGTGGATAATTCAAATAACAATTACTAATTATCAAAAATTGCGTCATATTTGAAGTTTTGTCGAACTTAAAACAACAAACTTCTAGACCTGTGCAATGGGACAAGCTCCCTGGGGGCCTTCCAGCCTGGCCTGAGTAACCCCACCATGTCCAGCAGCTTCCCAGCACTTGATGATAGGACACTTCCGTTTGAAGGAGGCCATCACTGAGAGAGATGCCTTCTCTAAAATTGTTCTCAGTGGAAGAGAAGCTTGAATATGTTCCTTAGAAATATATAATGAAATCATTGCAGCTATGACTGAAGAACCTAGAACCACAGCCCTGTGCCGGCCCCACCCCACTGAGGACCTCACAATTTCGTGAGCATCTTTCCACGCTCTTTTCTGAACTTTGAATATTCTTCCTGACACTGTATCCTCAGTCCTCCTCCCTGGAGTTTGGAAACTTTTAAAATTTATTTCCTCTCTTCCTTCACTAATTTGCCAAAATTTGGAGATGACTCTTCTGATCACCAGAGGCCTCCGTCCCAGCCGGTGCCTCTCTCTCCCTGCTTTGACAAAGCCATGGTTTAGTTGAGATTCAGACCTGAGGCTCTGTGCCCTGGCGTCTTGCACAAGGCTGGGATTCTCTCCCCAGTGCCGGTCCCCCAGCCACAGGTATGTAAAGGAAGGAGGTCTGACGTAAAATGGCCCATGACTGGAGCCTAGGGCTTGGGCATGGGACAGGGGTATTATACTATTCCCTCTACTCTTCCATGTGATTATATTTCCCATAATAAAAAGTTGGGGGGGGGCAAAGAAGGGGAGCGAAGCGCACAAGGGACTGTGGAGCCAAATCACAGGTGCTGTGGTGGGAGAACTAGGAGGCTGCACCTGAAGGGAGAAACTGTCCAAACAGGACAGTACCGTAGAAAATACATGGAATTATTAAAAATGAAATTAAGGGCCCTCCCTGGAGGTTCCAAGGGTTAAGTTCAGCACCATGATGCTGTCCACAGCCACTGCAGCATGAGTTGATCCCCAGCCAGGGAACTGACCCACAGGACTCAGCAGACCCCTCCTGGCTCCCCGCTGCTCCCCTCAGCAGAGGGTTTCAGTCAATCCGTCTGTTCTGCTCCCCTCTTTGCCTCTGGTAAGTCCTCTCACCCCTACTGCACCTCTGGCCTGCACCCCAGCTCTTGTATGCATAAATAAATAAATCTTTAAGAAAATAAAATTAAGTTTAAAATAATAAAAAAGTAGGAGGTTAAACAATGAGATACCGCTTCACACCCAGCGGAGTGGCCACAGTCCAGAAGAGCAAACACTGGCGAGGATGTGGGGAAACAGGTGTTCCCACTCACTGCCAGCGGTGAGGGGGAGGGAAGAGCCGCGCCCACCACAGCTTGGCAGTTTCTTACAAAACCAAACATCCTTTCACCATCTGACCCCGCCATCACGGTCCTTGGAACTTACCCAAAGGAACTGAAAACATGTCCACACAAAACCTGCATATGGATATTTTCAGAGGTTCTTCTTGTGTAATTGCCAAACGTTGAGGCATCCAAGATACTCTTCAGTAGTGGGTAGGTGGGTAAGCTGGTGGGACGCCCAGGCTCAGTGCTAACAAGAAATGAGCAATTCAGCCATGAGAAGACATGGAGGAACCGGGGTAGCTCTTTACTATGTCAAAGATGCCAAGCTTGAGAGGTCACGTATGTTTCCAACTATGTGACAGTGTGAAAAGCCACGCTGCGGACACTGGGAAACTCAGAGGCTGCCTAGGGGTGGACGCGGGAGTCAGCGACAGCCCCTGTCAGCTGCCTGTCACTGTGCAGTTGTTAACCACAGCAGGCACAACACAGAGTGAGCTGCAACGCTGACGGGCAAGTGTGGGCGTGTGCTCAGAGGTAACCAGCGCACCCCACTGCTGCGCACCTGAGAGCTGGGGAGCTCTGCACGCACCCCGGCAGCGTGTCCCCGGCAATTGCCATAATTTCCCCTCGATTTTGCAATTTTACCTTTTTAAATGTGTGGTTTTTGTTTTTTAATGGAGAGACCACCTGGAGTGGGCCTCACAGGTGGGAAATGCCAGGGCGCTCATGCCCCCCCCGAGAATAGGTTTAGAGAATAATCCAGGTACAACCAGAGCAAGCAGCCCCGAGGCTGTGTGAAGACCCTGCACAGAGAGGAGCATCTTGCCCTGAGAGTGTGGAATTGTGGATTTCCTTAAATTCTCCCTGTTTGGCTGTAGTTTCTGATTTTTCTCTTGTATCATCGTGTAATAAAAAAAAAAGAAAAGAAAAGAAAGGATTTTCATTTGGAAAAAGAAGAAAGCCATCATGAAGGTGCGCCTGGGCCGCTCCTGCCTCTGGAAGCTCCTGCCTCTGCTCAGGCCCACGCCCTCCTGTTTCCCATGCTGGGGGGTGCTGGCGACACCACTCCCGGGGCTCCGCTAAGTCTTTCCCTCCATTATAAAAAGATACTTTTTAAAAGATAAAATTGCTGAACTGAGGGGAAGATACAGAAGTTCCCTTGTACCTTGCCCCTACATTTTCCCCTCTTCTTAACACTTACAAAGTGTGTATGAGATGTGCCCCAGGGTGCCAGCCTTGGAGAAGAGAGCAGGACCCCTGGCCCTTGGTTTCCCCGATTGCTCCCACTGGGGTCACATCGTGGCTGGGCCAAGGCTCCCAGCCACCCATAGGGTAGCAGGCTCTGACTGATCCCAAGGCGATGACGCAGGACTGATGTCTTCATCCTGGGAAGCATCATATTTTTGTTTCTTGATCATAATCATACCGAGGAATGTATAAATAGATATAAAACCTTTGGCACCTAAGTACCGCCATTGTGCTGCTTCTTAGAAAGAGCAAGATCAACCTGCTGGGTTCTACTTCTTCGCACCGATCTGTACGTGATGTCCTCATAGTTTCCTAATTGTCTTTCTGGTTTTTGTTCCACTCTCTCTCCAGTGACAGAAGTGGCACCCAGCTTCTTATTTACATGCAAATCAGGACTCTGGGGTTGCAGCCATCTGTTCTCAGAGGCGGTGAGGTCGATGCTCTTTTGCCAGTTGGGTGTATTATGGACCTGTAGCCCTCCCAGCCCTAAGCGCCTACTCTGCCCTCTCTGAAAATGTAGCCCACACTCCGGGCACCATGTACCATACATCATCGACACGTAGAAACAGCCTCGGGAGACTACAAGAGAAACTTTCCCGCTTCCCTCCAAGCTCTCCTGACCACGCCAGCCTCAGTTTAGGGCCTGGTGCCCCACCTGTACCAGCCAACAGACCCCCAGGGCAGGAGGATCATGGGAGGAAAAGGCAAGGCCTAAGGAACCCCATTTTACAGCCCTCAAAATCAGACCGCAAAAGCTGGAATTGTCCATCATCCCAAGGGGTGAGCCACCTGCCCCCCTAGCCATTTTAGGGTCCACACATCCCCCCCCCCTCCTTTTTAACATTTACAAGTGGTGTGTGAGGTGTACCCTATGGTGCTTGTGCATTATGGTTTTCATCTTTTTCCAAGTTAAAATAATTTTTTTTAAATACGAGGGGAAATGCCATTATAAGAGAGAAATCAGAAAATACAGCCAGGCAGGAAGGATTGAAGGAAATAGCTGTAATTCCACTCACTCACGGCAAAGATTCTCATCCTCTCTGTGTTGGGTCTTTGAAGATTCTGTATTTCACTGGCATGTTCATGTTACAAAGGTTTTTTGTTTGTTTGCTTTTTGAGTTTTTTGAATAATTTTTTTACATTGTTGTATTCTCCTGCCCCACTTTGGACGCCACCCTCCTTTGCTGTATGCCTCTGTTACTGCCTCCTTTTTAATTTGAAGTGCCAAATTAAGACAAAATATTATTTAAGGGTTATTTCTAGAATTTCTTTTCTATGCCACTGATCTACCATAGTCTTGTGTCAATAGTAGGCCAGCTGCCTAGTTTTGTCTTTTTCTTGACCTCAAAGCTGTTTTGAGCTACTACAATGTGCCAGGTGCTAGCAGCTGACAGATTCAAAGCCGTCGTTGTTGGGGCCTCCCTGGTGGCCTAGGGGTTAAGTCTCAGCACTACCACTGGGAAGGCCTGAGTTCCATCTCCCTCCAGGGAGCTGACCCACAGGGCACAGCAGACCTCTCCTGTCTCCCCGCTGCTCCCTCAGCAGTATACTCAGTGGACCTGCCAGTTCTGCTCCCCACTCTGGCTCTGGTAAATCCTCTCACACCCTGCACCTCTGGCTTACACCCCAGCAATTCTACAAAAAATAAATAAATAAATAAAAAGATGGGTTTTTGCCCTAAAAGAAATGGGCTGAGTGGAGATAGTATATGCGTGTGTGTGTGTGTGTGTGTGTGTGTGTATGATTCATTTCAGCATAACAACAAACACCTCTAGAATTAAACCTGTCAAGAACCATACAAAATCTACATGAAAAAAACCTTTTTTACTGAAGATCATTAAAATAAGATTTTCTAAAAGTCAAGATATAAGTTGTATGCAGTCATTCAATGTGGTCAAACTGTGATTCCCTAGAAATTAATCTATATATTTGATGTAATCCCAAACAAAATCCACATAGGTTTTGTTATGAACTTATTAATATTCTCAAGTTCATCTGGAAGAGTAAATGTCAAACATAAAAAATTTGTATAAAGAGCAATTGGGAGCGCTTTGCCTGCAAATACCAAAATATGGTATAAGACATCACTAGTCAAACAACATAGTATTGACACAGACTATGATAGATCAGTGGCATAGAAAAGAAATTCTAGAAACAACCCTTAAATAATATTTTGTCTTAATTTAGCACTTCAAATTAAAGGGGAGGCAGTAACAGAGTTTTTGATAAACACCATTGAAAATCTGTGTATTATTTTGACAAAGAATCTTATATTTAACTCAAAATAATAACCCAAAACTCATGTCAGATGACTTAAAGATTCAAAACAATAAAATATAGTATAAATGTAATAGAAGAAAATATTACTTTTTTCCTTTTGGATGAGAAAATTATTCTTAGGCAAGTCTAGTAGACATAAAGGAAAAAAGAAATTTATCTGTGTAAATATATTAAGCTTCTCTCCAGTAAAAGATTCTGTAAGTTTGAAAAGAAGCTCAATATTAAGGAAGATATTTATAATATTTTAACAGATAAAAGATTAATACGCAGAATATATAAGACACTCCTACAAATAATCAGTAAAAGACAAAATAATTATTATAAAAGTAAACCAAGAACGCAAAGGGAGAATTCAGAGGAGAAGAAATATAAATGTCCAATGAGAGTATGGAAAAATTACTGAGCCTCTCTACAGCTCAAGAGAAATGCAAATTTAAATAGATATTATATTTCATTTATTAGATTGATGAAAACCAATATGTTAATGTTCAGCATTAGAAAGAGAGAGGAAAAATAGATGTTTATAAACTGCTGAGGGAGTGTGAATCAGTGTAGCTGTGATGAGAGGAACTCAGGAAAATTGTCTTAAAATTTTAAATGCACAAGCTCATGACTCTAGTTCTTCTAGAAATAAAATTTGAAGAAAATACTGTTTTAAAATGAACCATACTTTTTTGGAATAGGCATTTCCATCATACCTACCGGTGGGGAAATGGTTAAATGAAATACAATTCTTACCCTGTAAGAGTCATTTATGGCTGCTTCACAGCAACACCCAGCACATATTTGCTTGACACAACAGACCCCTATTCTCACTCCTGTCTCTGTGGGGTGGCTGGGAATTGGTCTGCTAGGTAACTCTGCTTTAAACTTCAGGGCCAGCTGGTCAGGTCCATATCTTCTCTACAAGTGATTATTTTGGTTCTTTGAAAAGATCAGCAACATTGATAATTACTGAACTAGACTAATAAAGGCAAAAGGAGAGATCTGGACAAATTTCTAAAATTATATGCCAATATCAACATAGTATAAAGAAAACCTGAATCATCATTCATTAATGAAATTGAATTGGTAGCTAAAAACTTTCCAATAAGGGCCTCACTGGTGGCCTAGGGGTTAAGCCTTAGCTGGGTCACCTCTGTGGCCTGAGTTTGAACCCTTGGCCAGGGAGCTGACCCACATGGCACAGCAGACCTCTTCTGACCCTCCCGTTGCTCCCCTCAGCAGTGTATTCCATCAGTCGGCCTTTTCTGCTCCCCACTCTGTCTCTGGTGAATCACCTCATCCCCTGCACTTTTATGCAAAAATGAATAAATCAGTCTTTAAAAAACTTTCCAGTGGCCCTCCCTGGTGGCGCAGCGGGTTAAAGCACAGCACTGAGAATCTAAAGCCGCTTCCTCATGAGTTCGATTCCCGCCTGCCCTGGAGGTGACCACATGGCGGGGCAGACCTCTCCTGACCCGCCCACTGCTCCCCTCAGCAGTGTACTTCGTTGATCTGCCTGTTCTGTTCGCCGCTCTGTCTCTGCCTCTCACTGCCCCTGAGCCTCTGGCCTGTACCCCAGTTCTGTATGCACAAATAAAATAAAATCTTTAAAAAAAAAAAAAAAAACTTTCCAGTAGAGGACACTCCAGTCCCCAAATGGCTTCCCTGGGGATTCCTATTACACTATCAAGGAAGGGATAACACCAATCTTACACAATCATTTCACAAAATAGAGAAGGAGATTAATACTTCCAACTCATTTTAGGAAAATTGTGAAATCTAATACAAAAATCTGACTTATATTAAAGATTCAAGTATCGAACAATGTGATTCACCATACTAACGGTAAAATGCAGAAAAAATAAATGATCGTTGCAAAGAATAAAGAAAAAGCACTTGGTAAAATTTGACATTTTTAAATTTGAAAAATGTTTTAAGCAAATTAGGAAAGGTAGAAGGGAACTTCTTCAATCTGATCAAAGACACTTTCAAAAACCTACAGTTAAAATTATCATTATGGGACTATGGTGACGGCACACGGGTGACTTGGTGATGGGAAACCCATGGGGATTACAATTGAGATTAAAAAATGTACAAAATGATGTAAAAATAAATTGTTATATTATTTAAAAAACAAAATATCATTAATGGCCCTCTCTGGTGGGACAACAGTTAAAAGCGCAGCACTGAAGTGCACCTTGAACTCTTCAGTGAGTTCAGTCCGCAGTCCCAGAGGTGACCCACATGGCCTGGCAGACCTCTCCTGTCTCCCGGCTGCTCCCCTCAGCAGTGTACTTTGTACATCTCCCTGTTCTGCTCCCCACTCTGTCTCTGGTGAATCCTCTCACCCCCATGGTACCACTGGCTGCACCCCAGTTCTTATGCATGAATAAATAAATCTTTTTTAAAAAAAATTATCATTAATGATGAAATAAAAAATATTTTCCCCAAGATTTAATATTACATAGAGTTTTTGCTCTTGCAATAAAATGATTTATAAGCAAAAATAAAATAAAGCAAAATACAATTAAAATAAAATATGAAACAAATTTAAATACATAATCACTTGAAAGGTGGTGAAAAAAATTATTTGAAACCTATGATTACTTTACAAAAGAATTCTAAAGAATCTATAAAACTGTCAAGACTAAAGGGAATTTCACAAAGTTGAAGGAAGCCAGGATAATATATAAAACATAAAAAAAATTTTCAATTATATTTTGAGATACTTGCAGCAAACAATTAGAAAATAAAACTTTAAACATGTATTTAAAATGGCACTAAAAAGTATAAAATTAGTTGAAATAAATATAGGAAGATATGCAAATTTCCTGCAGTTGAATGAGGAGATAAACCATTTCTTGATTGGAAGTATCAATACTGATACATCAATTCTCCCTAAACTTAGAGACCTATCGAGTTAAGACAAAAATCATTAAAAATCCCAGAATTTACAAAAAACTCTATTTTTTGTAGAAATTAACAAACTAGTTCTAAAATAAATGTGCAAATATAAGAGATCCATAATAGAGTAAGCAATTTTTTTTGGATTTTTTTAAAGATTTATTTATTTATTCATACAGAATAGGGGTACAGGCCAGAGATGAGGAGGGTGAGAGGCTTCATCAGGGACAGAGTGGGGAGCAGAACAGGCAGATTGATGAAGTACACTGCTGAGGGGAGCAGCGGGTGGGTCAGGAGAGGTCTGCCGCGCCATGTGGTCACCTCCGGGGCAGGCAGGGATCGAAGTCATGTGGAAGTGGCTTCAGCTTCTTGTGCTGTGCTTTAACCCGCTGCACCACCAGGGAGGGCCAGCAATTTTTTTTTAAAGATTTATTTATTTATGCATACAGAACTGGGGTACAGGCCAGAGATGCAGGGGTGGTGACAGGATTCACCAGAGACAGAGCGGGGAGCAGAACAGGCAGATCGATGAAGTACAGTGCTGAGGGGAGCAGCGGGCGGGTCAGGAGAGGTCTGCTGTGCTATGTGGTCACCTCTGGGGCTGGGAATTGAACTCACACTGAAGTGGCTGCGGCTCGCTTACAGTGCTGCAGCTTTAAGCCACTCTGCCACCTGGGAGGGCCCTGAGTAAGCAATTTTTTTTTAAGACAAACAGAATTGGAGGATTTATACTACCTGATTTCAAGCCATGCTAAATCTACAGTAATCACAAGTAGGAGGTAGCAACAAAAGAGGGAAAATACAACAGAATATGCCCTCCCTGGTGGCACATTGGGTTAAAGCACAGCACTATGAAGTTATCGGCAACCACTGCAGCACGAGTTAGATCCCCAGCCAGGGAGCGGACCCACATGGCACAGCAGATCTCTCCTGTTTCTCCACTGCTCCCCTCAGCAATATATTTCAGCTAATCTGCCTGTTCTACGTCCCACTCTATCTCTGGTGAATCTGCTTTCTGCCCCTGCACCTCTGGCCTGTACCCTGGTTCTTGTATGCATAAGTAAATAAATCTTTTTTTTTTTTTATAAATGTAACAGAATATAGGGTCCTGGAGAAAAACCTCATATATATTTTCAATTATTTTTTGACAAAAGAAAGTTTTGAACAAATGGAAAAACTTCCAAAAGAAAAAAAGAACATTGACTTTTATGTCATATACAAAATTAACTTGCAATGAATGATAGGCCTAAAAGTAACACTGTAAATTGTAAAAAGTAGAAGAAACATAAGATAAAATCTTTGCAACTATAAGGTAGCCAAAGATTTCTTAAGATACATAAGCACAACCAAAAAATAATACTTTGTATTATTATAGTTCAAATTGTTTGCTTTTAGTACCAAAGTAATGACACCTAAGATTTGCAAAATATCCTTACAACAGTCATAAGAAGATAATAACTAGAGGGGGGAAATGCTGGCAAAATATTTAAGCAGACAATTCATAAAATAAAATTATAAAAATTACCCAAAATCACATGAAAATATGCTAGATGTCACTTATCATGAGGGAAAAGCAAATATAAGTGCAATGAGATACCACAATACAGGGAAATATGAGAATGGTTTACATCAAACAGACTGACAATACCAAGTGGTGACAAGGGTGTAGAACAACTGAAACATTAATATCCTACTGGTAGAAATATAAAATATATAATCACTCTGGAATATTTAAATTAAAAAATTCATTAGTTGTCTGTAAAACCATGGATTTGGTTCTGGGTTTTCTATTTGATTCCATTGGTCTGTGTGTCTGTTCTTGTTCCAGAACCATGCAGTTTTTATTATTATGGCTTTGTATATAGTTGAAATCTGGGAGTGTGATACCTCCATTCTCTTCCTTTTTAGTCAGGAGGGCCTTGGCTATCTGAGGTTTTTGTGTGGCTCCATATGAATTTCATCAATATTTGTCCTGTTTCTTTGAAGAATGTCATTGAAATTTTTATTGGAATAGTGTTCAATATGTAAATGGTAGGCTGGCTATTTAATAATGTTAATTCTTCCAGTCCATGAGCAAGGAGTGCCTTTCCATTTCTTTGTGTCTTCTATAGTTCTTTTAACAATGTTTTATAATTTTCATTGTATAGACCCTTCATCTCTTTTGTTAAGTTTATTCCCAAGTATTTGTTTTTTTGTTTGTTTGTTTGTTTATTTGTTTTAATTATTGATTTCTTCTTCAGACTGATAGTATATAGGAAGGCTACTGATTTTTGTGTGTTGATTTTGTATCATGCTACTTTACTAAACTGGTTGATTATTTTGATAAATTTTTCTGTGGGATTTTGGGGTTCTTTATGTATATTCTCATATCACAAATAGTGATATTTTCACTTCTTCTTTCCCTATTTGGATTCCTTGTATGCCTTTTTCTTGTCTTATTGCTCTGGCTAGGATTTCCAATATTATATTGAAAAGCAGTGGTGAGAGTAGCATCCTGTCTTGTTCCTAACCTCAAGGGAAATCTTTCAGCTTTCCATCATTGAGAATGACATTAGCTATGAGTTTGTATTATATGGCCGTTATTATGTTAAGGTATGGCCCTTTTATCGTGAGGATTTCAAGAGCCTTTATCATAAATGTATGCTGAAGTTTGTAGAATACTTTCTCAGCATCTATTCATATGATTATATGGTTTTTATTTTTCTTTTTGTTGATGTGTTGGGTTACATTAATTGATTTTCAGGTGTTGAACCATTCTTGTGTCCCTGGAATAAATCCTACCCAGTTATGGGATTATCTTTTTGATGCATTGTTGTATTCTGTTGGCTAGGGTTTTATTGAGGATTTTTTTAAAAGATTTATTTATTTATTTATGCATACAGAACTGGGGTACAGGCCAGAGGTGCAGGGGCAGTGAGAGACTTCACCAGAGACAGAGTGGGGCCAGAACAGACTGACTGATGAAGTACACTACTGAGGGGAGCAGCGGGTGGGTCAGGAGAGATCTGCCGCACCATGTGGGTCACCTCCAGGGCTGAGGATTGAACTCATGCTGAAGTGGCTTTAGCTCCTTAGTGCTGTGCTTTAACCCCCTGCACCAGGGAGCACCCCATTTTTGAGGATTTTTGCATCAGTGTTCATTAGAGACATTGGCTTGTAATTTTCTTTTTCTGTGTTGTCCTTGTTTAGGACAGCACAAAATGTTGGCTTTGTAATGTTGTAATGTTGGTTTCATAAAATGTATTTGGTAGTATCCCTTCCTTATTAATTTTTTGAAAGAGTTTTTATAGGATAGGCACTAGTTCATTTCTGAGTGTTTGGTGGAATTCATTTGTCTGGTCTTCAAAAGCTGTCTGGTCTTCGGCTTTTGTTTTGAGGGTGGGTTTTGATTTTGCTCACTATATCAATTTTACTGCTTATAATTGGTCTGTTTAGTTCTCTTTCTTCTTTATCTAACTTTGGATGATTGTAAAGTTGTAGGAATTTGTCCATCTCTTCTAGATTGTTGAACTTGTTTGTATATAACTGTTCATAGATAACTCTGCTTATTCTTTTGATTTCTGCTGTGTTTCTTGGAATGTCTGTTCTTTTGTTTATATTCCTACTTATTTGTGATTTCTCCCATTTTTTCCTTGTGAGCCTGGGTAGAGACTTGTCTATTTTCTTTGAAGAAACAACTTTTGGTTTCATTGATCTTTTTGATTGTTTTCTTAACTTCTATTTCATGTATTTCTACTTAGTTTTTTATTATTATTATTTCCTTTCTTCTACTGGTTTTTGGTTTTCTTTTTCTTTTCTTTTCTTCTTCTTTTTTATTTTTTGTTCTTTCTTGTTTCTTGATGTGCACGTGTTTTTTGCTCTATCCTATATGTTCTGGAGGGTTGTGTCCTCATTGTCATGCATTTTGAGGTTTTTTAAATTTCTTTTTTGATGTCCTCATTGTTCCAGTGACCTTCCAGTTGTGGGTTTCAATATCCATGAGATAGGAGGGTTCCTTGCATGGTTTATTTCTAGTTTGATGCTTCTATTGTCAGAGCAAATAATTAGTGAAGCCAAGAAATAAACCCTCAGTTTTACAGACAAACTAATCTTTGACAAAGGAGCAAATACTATGCAATGGAAAAAGAAAGTTTGTTCAATAAATGGTGCTGGGAAAAACTGGGCTGCTACATGCAAAAAAAAAAAAAAATGAAGCTAGATCACTACCTCACACCATGCACAAAAACTAACTCAAAATGGATGAAAGAACTAGACATAAAACCTGAAGCCATAAAATTCATAGAAGATAATACAGGTGAAACACTATAACATACACCTCAGAAACATCTTTAATGATACATCATCTTTAATGATACATCACCCAAAGCAAAGATAGTGAAGGCAAGGATAAATAGCTGGGACTACATCAAGTTAAAGAGCTTCTGTACAGCAAAACAGAAATTACACAAAAGAAAGCAACAACGCCCCATTGATGGGGAGAAAATTTTTGTATCTAATACAAATAAGAGACTGATCACAAAGATATACAAAAAGCTGACAAGACTCAGCAAAAACAGAACAACCCATTGAAAAAATGGGCAGAAGAGTTAAAAACACACTTCTCCAAAGAGAAAATGCAAATGGCCAACAGACATGAGCAAATGTTCAGCATCACTTGTATTAAGGGAAATGCAAAACAAAACCACAATCAGATACCATCTCACACCAGTGGGAATGGCAGATATTTAAAAAAAAAAAAAAAAGCAACAACAAATGTTGGCAAGAATGTGGAGAAAAAGGAACTCTCCTACACTTGCTGTGCCACCAGGGAGGGCCTGGATACTTTTCTTTTAAAGATTGTATTTATTTATGCATACAGAACTGGGGTGCAGAACTGGGGTACAGGCCAGAGGTTCAGGGGCGGCGAGAGGCTTCACCAGAGACAGAGTGGGGAGCAGAACAGGCAGATCAACAAAGTAAACTGCTGAGGGGAACAGTGGGAGGGTCAGGAGAGGTCGGAGGCGCCAAGTGGATTGATCACCCCCGGGTGGGGATCAGGATCGAACTCACAGGAAGTGGCTACCACCAGCTTGCAGCTGAGCTGCTTTAACCTGCTGTGCCACCAGGGAGAGCTTACTTGGCTTTTCTATAGCTTGTTTATTAGCATAGTTAATGACTATTTGAATCATATCTATGGCCATCGCCAGCTTCTGGCCTTGTGTGAGCCAGTTTCTGGCCTTGTGATGACTCCTTTGCAAATTCTATTCTTAGCCTCCATCACATACAATGGGAAACTCCTTGATAGTAAAATTGAACAAGCCTGGTGGAGAAACACCAAGATAATCGTGCTGAGTGAAAGGCACCAGGCACCAAGGAAAGCTGCTGCAAAATCCCACTTGGTGAAACCAGAGCACGCAGGCTAATCTGGTCACATCCGTGTTTGGGCTCAGGGCTGGGGGGTGGGGCAGGAGGACTGTAGAGCCTCCCACCGGCAACTATGGGGAGTCCAGGGAAATTCTGTTCTCAATGGAGGTGCTGTTTTCAGGGGTTCATGCATCTGTCAAAGTCATTAAAGGTGACACTTTACAGGTTGCAGTTTTTTTGTATGGAAATTGTGCGTCAATTAACTTGATTAAAAAATAAAATTCAGGGCATCGAGGGGTGTCTTTTAAGAGTGTTAAAGAGAGAAGCACAAGCATTTTGATGGAATGTGTTTCCTTTCTCTTTGAGTGGAATTACATTTCATTCCTAGGTGAGCCCTGGGTGTGACCACCAGTAGTAATCTCTCCACTTAGGGCCAGGTAGGTCTTTTCCTTTGCTCTGGACCAGTCAGCCGCATGGTTTTTATATGGCCCTTGAAGACTTGAGAGAGTTCATCCATAGAGTAATCTGGGTTGGGTGCCGGGGGGAGAAGGGTGGATGGTGACCAAGAAGAGCGCCTGTGCTTTCATTGTTGTTGACAAGGTGGCAGTGGCGTTTGGACTCAAACGCCAGACACCCTTTAGTTGATCACTTTCTGAACAACCTCAAGGCTAGTGATCTCCATTCTGTTTTAGATGATGCTGTCTTTTCCTTCAAACATTTACAAGCACAGGGCCCTCCTTGGTGGTGCAACAGGTTAAAGTGCAGCACTATGAAGCTATCTCAGCCCCTGCAGCAGGAGTTCAATTCCCAGCTAGGGAGGTGACCCACGTGGCACAGCAGACCTCTCCTGTCTCCCCACTTCCCCCCTCAGCAGTGTGCTGCAGTCAATCTACATGTTCTGCTCCCCACTCTGTCTCTGGTGAGTCCTCTCACGTCCTGGCACTTCTGGCCTGCACCCCAGTTCTTGTATGCATAAATTAATAAACCTTTAAAAAATATTTACAAGCACAGACCTTTATCCTCCCGAGGATTTCCCAGAGCATGAAGGAGCAGCCTGAGAGTGTCAGGTTGTTACCATCCCAAGAGCAACTCTAGACCAAGGAGAGAAAGAAAATACCCAGGCACAAACCCCACGCCTTGCACCCTGTCGGCCAGCCCAGAGTGCCTGTCTGCCTCCCCACCCACTCCTGCTTCCAAAAATCATCTCCCGAATGAGTGACCCGCACTCAAGTCTTTGTCTCACCATCTGCTGTGTGCTATTTCACTAAGTTTATAATAAAACATACATAAAATACACATCTTAAAAGGATAAGATAGAGCTAAAATAAACAATATTTTAAATAACTTATTTATTAACAACACAATCTTTTTGCTCTCACCCAAATATTAATTATGATATTCTTAGCAGTGGCAATGTGATTAAATGCGCTTCGTTATTTTTAAAGTCTTGATTAACACTTTGTGATGCAGCAATTTGGAAGCCTGGTTCGGAGTTCATTTTATTTTGGTGCTTGGCTTAATGTTTTTGATATCGAAAAAGATATGCAGATTCAAACAGACAACAGGCAGCACTGAATCACGTCTGGTTTTCAGTTCCTCCATGGGGAAGGTCACCGTGTCTGTTCAATCCCTGTCCTGAGCTCTGTGTTCTTGCTCACTAATGGGGAAGAGCTGAGTTAGGTTTTCAACCAACAGGATCAACCCCGTACGCATTTTATATGTTGGAAGATTTTAAATCTGTCTAGACAGGTGCGCATATTTGCCAGAACTCACAGATGGTGCCTTTTCAGGTGACTTGATACTGCTTCTCAGAAAACTAAAAAGTACAAGTGACTTGATGGTGTCTTATTTTTTATTTATTTAATTTATTTTCATTGATTTATGCATATAAGAACTGGGGCGTAGGCCATAACTATGGATGGTGAGAGGATTCACCAGAGACAGAGTGGGGAGCAGAACAGGTGGCTCTAGTGGAATCCACTGCTGAGGGGAGCAGTGGGGAGACAGGAGAGGTCTGCTGTGCTCTGTGGGTCACTCCCTGGCCAGGAATTGAATATGTTAACTGGTGTTTATCATTTTGCATCAGTTTCTGATTGTCACAGTGGCTGGCGATAGCTTGATAGTGCTGACTTTAAC
This sequence comes from Condylura cristata, assembly GCF_000260355.1. Classification (NCBI taxonomy): domain Eukaryota; kingdom Metazoa; phylum Chordata; class Mammalia; order Eulipotyphla; family Talpidae; genus Condylura; species Condylura cristata. The sequence continues at coordinate 8,492,527 of NW_004567140.1, forward strand.
CCCTGCACCACCAGGGAGGCCCCAACTTGATGATGTCTTGATGGCTCCAAGCTTCAGAACGTTCCAGAGAAATCCTGAGATGCCAAAACTTCTGGGAAAATTCAGGCTGCCACCTAGGAGGTTCTCTTCTGTCTTGAGTGAAACAGAATTGCTCTGCTTTGAACCTCAAGCCCTTGCAAAGCAAAGATAAAGAGGGGCTGTAGATGGACCCCAGGGCAAAATAAATCACTTGTCAAGTGTGTGTTCAGGGACCATGGCTTCCTTTCAGTGGCTCAGCCTGACCTGCCCCTGGGCCCTGGCTGGCCGCCCAGGGGCGACAAGGCCTTAGGTAGAAAGGGCAGGTTTGCAGGAGACACTGCAGGCCGCTGCTGAGTGCTCAGTTCAGCAGCCCCGCAAAAGGGAGCTGAAAGGGCCTTCTACTCCCCGCCTTCCCCTCACCTCCTGGTGAAGTCACTAGCTGCGAGAGAAGCTGGGTTTGAAATGGCACTCTGATCTCACCTGCGGACTCTCTTTTTTAAAAAATACTTATTTATGCACACAAGAACTGGGGTACAGGTCAGGGGTGCTAGGAATGAGAGGATTCACCAGAGACAGAGTGGGGAGCAGAACAGGCAGATGGACTGAAATCCACTGCTGAGAGGAGCAGCGGGGAGACAGGAGAGGTCTGCTGGGCCATGTGGGTCACTCCCTGGCTGGGGATCGAACCTGTGCTGCAGTGGCTGCTGGTAGCTTCACAGTGCTGTGCTCTAACCCCTTGTACCACCAGGGAAGGCCTGCAGACTCTCTTTTTGACAAAATGAAAATATAGTCTCTTTTTGACAAAATGAAAATATAGTCCTGGGCCTGACTGCTTGCAGGAGGGAGACGGACTGGTTCAGCCATCAGCTTTGGGTCCTGAGAGGCTGACAGAGCTCGTCTGCATGGGTCTAAGCTGCATCCTCATGTCCATTTCACAGATCAGGACGCACTGGCAGAGCAGCTGTCTGAGACCTGAAGTGGCCTGGTCTCCTACAGGAGCCCCATCTTGGGAGCCAGGAGGACCAGGAAAATGTGATACGATGATTAACGTGACCTGAAAAGGCGACTAACGAATCAAACGTGAGCTGTTACTTCACACCCACAGGAAAAGAAAGAAGCATCAAACCTACCAACAGCGAGTGTTGGTGGGCATGGAGGGGAGGGAACACGCACTTGTTGAGAAGTAAGTTTAGCAGTGAAGAGCAGGAGGAGATGCCACTGCACATCCGCTTACATCACCAGAGACACCTGCACGGACAGTCACAGGCTGGGGTCACGTCAATGCCGTCCTGAAGGAACAGAAAGATGGCGTTTCATTGTCTACTGCTTTTTGGTTTCTTTGAAAAACATGTTAACTGGTGTTTATCATTTTGCATCAGTTTCTGATTGTAAAGGCTATTCAGAAACACATGTGCAGACAGAAGCACTGCCTGGCTGGAAGTGCACCAGAGGCCAGCCACATGCTGGCCCAAACTCAGCCACTGCTTCAGAAACGGAGGGTGGGGTCTCAGAACCTCCAGGAAGTTCTGCCTGCAGTTGACCTCCCAACCGGTGCCAGGCAGGTGGTGGGAAGGTGCTTGCCAGAAGGAGCTTGTGTTTCTGGTCCAGTGTGTGAACGTGTCAAGGGTGTATGTATGGGCCCTTGTGACGATCGCTCAACAAGTCACACCTGGGCCAGGATGACGCTTGCGTGTCCACACCAAGGTCCGCAGCAGGGAGACCACATCCTTTCCAACTGCTACCCTTTCCTGATCACCCAGGGCACCCAGGGTGAAGGCAGACTGGTCAGGCCTGCAAGAGTAGCCTCCTGAGTCCTCTGCAGCTGCCGGCCTCTCCTGTCCAAGGGGCGAGCGCCCAAGGGCATGTCCCTCATGGACGCACACCCTGCACAGCCTCGCAGGCCTCTGAGAGCCTAGATTGTGTGTTCTCTCCTCTATCTAGTACTCCTATCTGTTGTCATGCAACACAACTCAAACCACTGGGGTGGGAGATGAGGGGGGAGGGATGAAGAGAGTTGACTGACTCACAACACCGCAAAGCTCAGGCGCAGCTGGACCAGAGCTCAGGGAATGTCAGTGGACTTGATCTACTCCCCTGTGTGTTAGTTTCATTTCCAGGCAGAACAGCCCAGCAGAAAAGTTCTCTCTTTCCTGATGTTTTCAGCAAAAATCCCAGGATTGTACCCTGATTCCCTCCGGGGAAACAAGCACAAGGGTAGGGGGAGTGGAGATCACTGTCGCAGGCCTGGGTCACATGTCCACTGTGAGTGAACCCCCAGAGGTGGAGCAACTGCCCGACCTTAGAGGCTGCAGGCGTGGGCAGAGGCCTCCTCAAAGGGAAGGGGAGGTGCTGGGATCCAAAACTGGAGTTTGCCTGTGTGCGGAGAGCCCCACAACTTCTGCTCGCTTCTGTGTCCAGTGTGGGGCCTGGGCGTATTCATAAATGCTCAGGAAGGAAGGGGGGAGAGAGAGCTATTTCCTCTGACCCTCCACTTGGGGCGTTTGGCCAGAGCCGGGCCCAGGCTCCAGGCTGCGGTCAGGTTCTGCCACCCGCAGTCTGAGAGCAATGTCCTGCCCTGAGGGCAACGGGGGAGAGGGGAATATGGGCCCCAGCCTGCACCCCAGGATAGGCTGAGACCTTGTAAACTGTGGGCCCTGACTACCTCCTTAACAAAGCGGACCCTGGGACTCCCCATGGGGAAATCGCCACGCAGGCCTGTGGGTGCTGGAGTCAGGACCACAAACCAGGGCAAGCAGACTCAAAAGGAGCAGGTGGTGACTTTACCAGGAGATCCCCAGACGCCAGCAGCCTGCCCAATTCTGCCTGTGCCCAGCTCTGGAAACTCTTCCCAGACCTCTGGAGGGTCAAGTCCCAGGATTGCTTTGTGCACCTTCCTAGAGACTCAGCTGTGGGAGGAGGAAGAAGAGCCAGGCGGCTGCACCCCTGGGGGGTGAGGAGAACCCCAGACAAGGAAAACCCCCCATCTCTCCCCCCAGAGACCACAGCCTGCCTTCCACCAAATCTTGAAAAAGTCAGAAAACAAAGGATGGATGCAATAGTGAAATGCTGGGTCATGAATATGGTAAGTCATCTTATTAGAATTTGCTGATTGATTGATTATAGACTCGCTAATCTCCTCGATTTGAATGTAACTGAAGGATATGTGAAAACTTGTGAGTCCTAGCCAAATATTATGGGCCACTACCTAACTTGTTTTCTTTAAAGTGACTTACCCAATAATTTTTGCCTTTAAATTCCCCATGAATATTTCATAAGTATCCCATACATTTAATATTTTAACAATTTTACATCATATCTACAGTACTTTAGTACCTGACTTGTATATTTATGTGACTATTGTTAGAAGTGACTAATTGGGTTTGATTAGCTCCATCATTAATATTCTGTCCATAATTTAACATGCTTCAATAAAATACCCTAAAGCAGTGTAATGATTAGATTTCAGGAATATGTGTTTTGCAATTAAGTTCCTCTTGATTTTGATATGCAGATGAAGAAATGGTGGTCTCATTTAAAAAAAAAACTGCCCTTATTAACTCAGCAGTATACTCTGAAGATTAGGTAAGAAATCCAAGATTTTCTCTTTGTATATGCTAGTTAAAATGTATTTCAATCAAGCCTATGTGGGCAAATCAGATTTGATTAGTTTAAGTTCACAGTCATTCTATCTAAATGAATAATGTGTCACCTAACATTGCAAAAATTTGATTAATAGTTTATCAGTTAATTAAAAACGGGGTTTAATTTTTCTTTTTTAGGAAACTGCAAGGTAGATATTCCTTGTGTTCATCATAAATGCAAATTATTTCAGCTTGAATCTATTGTTCCTTTTTTGCTTCATAGCCAACTAGCAAGAAAAATAAAGCTCTTAGAACTATCTCTGGGCGGGAGGAGTAGTGAAACTTTCTTTGCTCCTGTAGGTTCCGTAGCCCGAGTCCTGGCCAGAGTTTTCTCTGGCTGGAGTAGCTTTTCCAGCATCCCACCTCCTCGCCTCGCTCTTCTCTCCTACGGCCCACCCCCTCAGTAGCCGCTGGCCACAAGATGTTTCCAGAGGACAATTTTTGTCGCCTTGTTCAGTTTAATTCATCCACTGGGCAGGAACACCCTTTCCGGAGAACCCCAGAACTGGTGCCAGAGCCGAAGGGCCCCCCGCTGGCTCTCATCTCCCTGGAGCTACTATCATGTCAGGAGTTAGACTACGGGGCCCTTGGCGGGTGGCGACCTCATTACTGAAAGCCTGCTGGGCCGACTGAGCAAAGGACGGTTCTTCCAGGCGCCCAGGTGAGGGAAGAGACACTTCGAGACAGGTCAGGAAAAGATGCCAGTCGGCAAGGGTGAAGCGTGAATGAGGCAGCTGCCCCCCACTGGCACCAGGCGCTCCGTGCAGACCAGGGCTCGGCCATCCTAGGGCAAGGAGCTGGGCTTCTCGTGCCCTGACTTCTCTTGTCGTGACTGAGACTGCTCCTCAGGGCTTCACCCCCCGCATTGCCCGCCGGAGCGCACAGTGGGAGAGCTGGTCCCTGCAGCCACAGTCAGTCCCCAAGCAGAGACCCAGCTCCCTGAAGGGTGGCTGGGCTGCCGAAGCACCCATGACGGGTCTTGTGCTAATGTGCCACTTTGAGCCATTCTCGCAGGGTCATCATTAGCTATGGGAGGACTTGTCATTGGCACTGAATGAACAACAAACACTTACCGGAGCCTCCCCACCCCCTGAACCTGGCACAGGAGTAGGTGGTGCGTGGCTACAGCTGTGAACATGCACAGCCACGTCCCTAGGGACTTCACAGGTGTGTGTGAAGTAAAGAGGAGGTGATCATGGAGGGCTTCTCAGAGGAGGTGATTTTAAGCTAAGACTCGGCAGTTGAAAAGCAACCTGCTGTGTGAAGATCTGGGCGACGGATAAGAATAAGGGCCAGGGTTGCAATGCAGGCCCCGAAGTTTGATGGGCGAGGGTCAAGAGAGTCTCTGGCCAGAGTGTGAGAGCAAGGCACAGAGTAGGAGTGAGAGTGGAATGAACAAGGCAGAGGCCGGACCCGTGACACCTAAGGCCAGGGTTCTCAGTTCTGCACCCTGCGGTCACCATGGAGCTGTCCTCACATAGCGAAACCTGCATGGACCCCATGCTCAGTGACTCCCCAAAGGACAGCATGGTGAAATAGGGCTCACAGCTGCGCACAGTAAATCTTATGTATGCTGGAGTTTGAGAACCTCCAACTTGACTGAAGGATGCCTGGGCAGTCATCTGCTCTGCTCCATTTCCCCAGGAGTAGATGGGGCAGGGAGGAGAAGACTGAAACTGGGAGGAGGAGACTGGAATTCCAGTGGGTGTTCCTGCCAAATCAGTGCTTCTTCACTTAATCAAGAGCGCAACCCCCCCACCCCCCACTCCAGCCTCCCACGTAAGAAAGGATGGGCGTGATACAATACATGATGGTGTCCCAGCAAAGGCCTGACCTGAACTTTAACCAAGACTCAGACTTGGTTAAAGCATGTTGGACTGAGGCTAGTCTTGTTTGCTTGGACTCACAGTCTCACTGTCCTCTGGAAAGTTATGGAAAGAATCTCAGTCAACAATGGAAGTTGTCTGTCTTCCCAAATGGGCGTCTTTGTCATGGCCGCACCGGAGAGCTTCCTCTCTGCTCTTTTTTTTTTTTTTTAAAGATTTATTTATTTATGCATACAGAACTGGGGTACAGGCCAGAGATGCGGAGGGTGAGAGGATTCACCAGAGACAGAGCAGGGAGCAGAACAGGCAGATCGATGAAGTACACTGCTGAGGGGAGCAGCGGGCGGTCAGGAGAGGTCTGCCACGCCATGTGGATCTCCTCTGGGGCAGGCGGGGATCGAACTCATGTGGAAGTGACTTAAGCTTCTCAGTGCTTTAACCCGCTGCGCCACCAGGAAGGGCCTCCTCTCTGCTCTTAATCCCCTGCTTGGGACCCACGAGGAGCAGTATGCAGGTGAAATGTGCCCCCGAGGTGTGCCCGGAGTGGGGCAAAGAGCTCGTGCCCCGGATGACAGTCACTCTCGGTCGGCTGAGAAACCAGGAGCCGGTGGGGGTCCCTGGAAGGTGACAACCAGGCCTCCACCCTGCCTGCCACAGGCTTCCAAACTGAGCCCCAAAGTACCTGTGGGACAGGCTACACAGATGGACCCCGAAAGCAGTTTTGGATGCTGGAACACCTGCCCCATGAGGTACACTCACGGACAGATTTGTAAAACTGAGTTCCCAGGGAGTCCCAGGGAGTCCCAGGGAGCAGGGGACATGGCAAAAGCTGGAACAGCTATCTAAATGCAAGTCTCGCACCAACCGCACCAGCTGTTGGACAGCCCCACGGGCCCCAGTGAGCAGGAGCTGCTCCCCAAGGAGGCCAGTCCAGCAACAACACCCCCGCCCGACACACCGCCCCACCATGCCTACCACCTCCCAGCAAGGCCGCCAGGCGCCAAGCGAGTCTGCCTCTGTCTAGGCCCAGGCAGTGGTGTTGCTGCCGCTCCTGCCTCAGCCCCAAACGCCTGAAGGCAGGGCCTGTCATGGGCCAGCAGAGCAGGAGCGTCCAGGTCCGCCCGGCCACTCATCCCTAGGGAACGCCGAGTGCAGACTTCTGCCTCACGGCCAGGGAGGCTCCAGTGTCTATGTCAGAGCCTTAACTTGCCTTGTGTAAAGATGTTCAGTTGATCTTAAATTAAGTGTATCTGCTTTGGCATTTTTTCATGATTGAATATACTGGAAGCTTAAAAAAAATAATGGAAGTGTTCTTGGGAGATAAGTGCATCTTACAAGGTAGGAATATTTGCTGCTTTAAAAAGCTGTCCTGGCCCTCCCTGGTGGCGCAGCGGGTTAAAGCACAGCACTAAGAAGCTGAAGCCACCGCAACTTGGGTTTGATCCCCGCCTGCCCCAGAGGTGACACATGGCGCGGCAGACCTCTCCTGACCCTCCCTGCTGCTCCCCTCAGCACTGTACTTCGTCAGTCAGCCTGTTCTGCTCCCCACTCTGTCTCTGATGAAGCCTCTCACTGTCCCTGCACTTCTGGCTTGCACCCCAGTTCTGTATGCATAAATTAATAAATCTTTAAAAAAACAATGGGAGTGTCTCAGGCTCCTCTGAACCCACAAAAGTTCAGGTCTTGAGGGCAGGGTCGTGCCCTGGAGAAGACTCGGGGTGAAAGGAAGACTCGGGGTGTCCAGGCCTCCTTGGTGGAGACAGTGACTGAGGCCAGCACTGTGGTGGCACTGGCCAGTGCCTTTGCATGGACCCCCTAGCTCACACACACTTACCCAACCGCACAAGCCCAGGGGTAGGGATGGCTCAAAGTATCCCCACTCTACAGGCAAGAAAGCTGGGGCAAAAGAGGTTAAGTAGTTCCACCAAGCTCACACAGCTAGCAAAGGCAGAAACAGGTTCAAGAGCAAACGGCTGGTCCCAGACCCCCTGGGATCTTGCTGCCTCCCGCCGCCAAGGTCACAGCAGCACCGGCCTCTGCCTTATCCAGCTTCCGGCGGCCACCAGGGAGGAACTGCTGTTCCCATTTCACAGACAAGCAAAGCAAGGTAGGGACTTCTCATCGTCCCTTTGTGAGTAGTGGGGAGCTCAGGCTGTGGCCCCAGGCAAGCACCTGTTTCCCACGCTCTCTGGGGTGCCTCAGCTTCCAGCGGGCACTGGAGCCCCAGCTGATGCAGGGTTTTTTTTTTTTTTTAAGTGTTTTTTGGTTTTTTTTTTTTTTTTTTTTTTTAAAGATTTATTATTCGTGCAGACAGAACCGGGATACAAGCCAGAGGTGCAGGGCAGTGAGAGGCTTCACCAGAGACAGCATGGGGAGCAGAACAGCTAGATCAATGAGTACACTGCTGAGGGGAGTAGTGGGCCGGTCAGGAGAGGTCTGCCGCGCCATGTGGGTCACCTCCGGGGTGGGGATCGAACTTGTACTGAGGAAGCTGCAGCCAGCTGGCAGTGCTGTGTCCTAACCCGTGGTGCCACCAGGGAGGGCCCACAGGGTTCTTATTTTTAAAGGCTCTCTAAATGCACTAGGAAGAAACTGCAATGACAGGCAAGCCCAGGAGGAGTTGAGCATTTTGGAAATCAGCTTCCCTGGGTCCCAGTGTGTGTCCGATAGTCATCGTGGTTTTTAGTCTATTTTCCCACATAAAACAGCACGAAGAAACCACCCCCAAATGTGACTGCCAAGATGTTTAGAACAAACTATTTCTGCCTCACAAAGGACTATCTGAAAGTTGGCCGACTGGGCCAGTTTATACCTGGGGACTGGGCCTGGTTTGACCTCAAGTCGCCACATCTGGCTGAGTCTGGGCGGCAAGAGCAGCGTCTTGAATTCCACTCCCATGTTTGCAGAGCAGAGCGGAGCTTGCTAATTGCTAACTTTCCGTCCTCTGGATAGTGCAGGGGCGCAGAGGGAGAGCTGCTCCCCCAGAGCCAGGCCAACGTAGCTGCTTCAGGAAGCAGGAGGCCATGAGTGAGCATTTGAGGGCCCCGTTAAGGGTTGCATCTGTGGCTCCAGCAGCTGGTTGGTCCCCAATACTAAGTAAGGCCCCTTTTGGCTGCTGGCAGGGCTAGTGCTTCCGGGGCAAGGAGGAAGTTTGGGGAAGCTGGCAAACAGTTTGGTATTTCCACAAACGGATTAAATTCCTATTAGTCATTCACACATCACCCCCAAAATACCCTGTGAGCTGCACAAAGCCTTGTGCTGAGCCCTCAGCGGGGAGGCAGGAAGAAGGAGGCAGTGTTCAGAGGTGCCCGGTCCTGCCTCCAAGTGGCAGGACTGGGCCGAGACCCGCCTCTGGTGGACACTGACGAGGCCGCTGTGTGCGGCTCTGGGCCACCAGGACCTGCAGGGTCTGAGTGCCCCGGCGGCTGGGGTCGCTGTCCTCCGCTCCTCCACAGGGCGTATGCTCTTTTCCCGAGGGGCAGGAAGCCGGCTTGGGGAAAGTCGGGGGCTTGCCCACAGTGCTCATGACTAACTGGTGGGTCAAGCCAATGTCCGTGGCTCTGCAACTCCCATCCACCAGAACCAGCTCTGTATCGGGGCCCCCGGGCTGGCGAGCAGTCAGCACCACACAGGGACACCAAGATGCCTGTGGGGTGAGATGCCACGCCTCTTTGGGCTGAGTTGGTGCCAAATTGGTCGCTGGCTACCCCACCCTGCCCCACTCACCCCAGAGCCAAGATTTGGGCTCTGGGTGAGGGACACGGTGGTAGTGAGTGGACGCCGCCTGAACACGCCCAGACACTCCCTATGGTGACGGACCACTACCGTCACTACCCCCTGGGCCCCAGAATGTGGACGGGGAGCAGCGTCCCAACCCACCTCTCTCCACAGAGCCAAGTCTATCTTGGCAAGTTGGGAGTAAGGCCAAAGCAAGAGACAACGGTGCTCAGGCTGGGACAATTCCCTGTCTCTCACTTTTGCTCTTTTCTTAAATCCTGTTTGCTGCCCTAACTGTCAGGCCGGTGACCGCCCCCACCTGGCGGCCTTCACGCCTCCTCAGAGCTCTGGCCCGGTCTGGTCCGCTTCACACGCCCGGCCTGACCCCAGTGTCCCTGGAGGCGGCTGGGTCTGCATCTCCCCCATCCCGTCCCACTGAGCACCCAGGGACAGCTTTGGGTCCCACCCCCTCAGCTGTTCCAAGTTTCTTGAGTACCCACCAAGTGCCACCCTCAATGAGGTGTCAGTGTTCCTCAGGGCAGAAGCAATAGAAGTTCCTGTCGTCCGAGAGCTGGCAGGTCTCTGAAGAGACAGCAGTGAGTCCAGTAAACAAACAAACAAACCAAAAACTCAACAAATACAGGGTGATAGGAAGGAAAGTGGGGGGTCAGGGAAGCCGCTACTCGGGGGTGCACAGTGGGGCTTCATAGATGCTCATGGCTTGGTGAGCATGTTCAGGTAATGGAAGGAGAGGACTCAGGACAGCCGAGGGAGAGAGGCCCACTGACGGCGGGGTCAGAGGAGGCAAGGGCCTGGCTTCACTGGTCTCCACTGTCCAGGGGCGAAGGACAGTGGTCCAGTGTGAAAGGTCAGTGTGTCCTCAGACAAACTGGGCAGTGCGGGCAGGAACCGCTGTCCACACGCTGGGTTCTGAAATTCAGCTGCAGGCATCAGACCTGGCAGGAAATGGGGCCTCCACTCACTGAAGCTGTCGTGCCTTTTATGGGCCACTCTGGGTGGGGAGCAGGAAGTAAGGGCGTCACAAGATGCCTTGAGCTGCAGTGACAGTGACCCTGGCTGGACCGAGAAGTCTTGGCTGAGGACCAGGCAGGCTGCTGACGCCTGCGCCCCAGGCACTCACTTTCTCTCCTCTGGAACCTGAGACTGAGCCAGAGTGGGGACCCAGCTCCAGCCCCATCAGCTAGAGGCAGTGGCTCAGCAGGGC
>NW_004567140.1:8503053-8506197 GCF_000260355.1 Condylura cristata
CTCCCTCCAAGGAACATGAAGGGGACAGGAGGATAAAGTCTGCCAAAGGCCCGGGGTCCCACGTGGTGGCACAGTCACGAGAGGCTGAGCTCTCCATGGAGCGGCCTCGCTCTCAGCACAAGTTCTCCCCAAGGGATGTAAAAACCAGCCTGAGCCCTGAGCTGAGCCCCTGAGCATCCTGCCAAGTCCTTTGACTGGCTCTCTATGTCCAGTTCGTCTGCCCGCTGGCCCAGTGCCACCCAGACCACACGGGCTCTCAGGGAGGGTGGCCCCAAAGAACAGGAAAAAACAGGTTTGTCTAGCACAGCAGGGCGAGATCACATCAGAGACACAGCTGCAGGGTGAGGGGGTCCCTGCGGGGAAAGGTTCAAAGGTGGAGGGAGGCCCAGAAAGCCTGGAAGGGTCATGTTTGGACGATTTGAAAGACTGCCGAGCACCCACTCAGACTCCCTCTACCTGGTCTCACTCTCTCCTGCAGGTGTCTTTTCCTTAATTACACCCAAGGAACTCAGGAAAGTGGATGCCAGCGATATTTATTTTCTGCTCTGAGCCCAGCACAGGTAACTCACCAGAGGCATCTTTCTTAATGAGGGAAGAAAAATGTCAGAACAGCGATCAGCCACGATGCACCCAATGGACCTCAAAATAAGCAAAAATAACATGAAAAATTCATTTTGCATTAGCTGGCTGGATACATCATGCCCAGATGAGGAGAACAGGATTTTCTGGGGGCTGTGGGGAGATGTGTGACTAGGGGTGTCCTCACCAGCGACACATCTCGGAGAGGGGTATTCATCAGCGTGATTTGTTTCACCTGAAAGCAGAGCTCACGCTGGAAGCCAGGTGCATCCGGACCCCGCCCTGCTGTCTCCCCACCCCACCCCCGGCCCCCCACTCCTGTGGAAGGCCCCACTTTCTATTTGTGCCACTACCTTTCATGTGTATGGGGAGGAGGCAGGGGTGCAGAAGACCCCCCCACTCCTCAGCAAGTCTGAGGTACAGACTGTCAATCCTGTATAGTGGAAGAGGACTCACCTCACCTGTCCTCATTTACACCAGCTGTGGCCAAGAGCCCCCGTGGCCCTGAGGTGCTCTGTGGAATGACTGGGTGAATGGCGCCCTCAGGGTCTGAGCGTGGGTCCTGGCCCATCTGGACCCCGCCTCTGTGCTCAGCACCCTGCCTCGCTCATAGAGGCCCGTTAGGCGCACCCCAGACTGGCGTGGTGGTGGCTGGTGCTGGGGGAGCAGAGGACTCCTCGCTAATTCCAGGCCCAAGCAGCAAGGAGGATACACGCGAGTCGAGGAGGAGGTCCTCGAAGCAATAGCCTGACAGTGACTCTGACTGGCCTCAGCTAGCGCAGTGCAGAGCGGGAAGAGCTGAGAACCTGCGCTTGCCTCCAGCACCCAGAGACTGTCCCTCCTCTAGTCAGTGGGGGTCAGGGAACCACTCCCCACATCCCCTTCTCAGCATAGAACACAGGGCGGACATGTCCAGAGGAGCAAAGAGGTGACTTGGTGAGCGAGGTGACAGTGGCATGAGGCAGGACAGAGGGGACAGTGAGGTGAAACGGTCCCAAGAGAAGGACAGAGCAGTCACCGCCCTGCCTGCAGACCCTTTGCACCCCGCCCTGGCTCTGTGCACTATCCCCAAGGGCTGCCCCTTGGGCTCTGCCTTCCTGATGGGGCTGTGCCTGAGGCGACCTAGCAGGCCAAAGGAAACAGCTATGGCAGCCATAGCCCTGGCCTGCTGGCCAGAAGCTACCCCCACCTCCAGATTCAGGCCACTGGCCCTCCCAGGCCCTGCAGCCCAGGGTGGCAACACTCCCAGGTGCTGTCGCCCCTTGGTGGGGTCCCCTTTATAAAGAAGTCTTTATTGATGTCTCCCCAAGGGGCTGAGGGAGCACCCCACCTGTTTCTTACCTGGTTGCTACAGGGATTCTGGGTTACATGTGTCCCCCCATGTGGAAGAGAGGGGCCCTGGCCTCTGCTGTGAGGTTTGCACTACCCCACGGGGAGAAGCAGGCTGAGTGGGGTATCCCCCACCTGGGGGTGGGGAGCAGGAGAGGCCCACGGTTGGGGGGAAGAGTTGCGGGGGCCACCCAGCCTCCCCTCAAGCCTGGCGGGCACTGCCAAGCTATGCACCTGGGCCGGCCGCTGTCCCCAGAGGACAGGCCCCAGATCAGTGTGTAAAGCTCCCTGCCTGCGCCTGTCGGACTCCGGGCCTATTTTTAGAATGTAGGACAACTTTCTCCCAGAATAGACAAGACGCGTAATCCAGGAGGGAGGCCTGGGAGATGAAGACGTCGAGTCTAGAGATGAATTAGTCTCGAGTATATTATTTGAAGAAATGTTGAACACTAGGCAAATATTTGATACCTTTGAATCGGAGCTGCGTTTCCACCGGCGGAGTGGCAGAAGCTGCAGAGCGGGCGACCTCGCGTGGACCGGCCTCTGCGAGCGGCTGCAGCCGAGTGGGGCGCGCCAGGGCGCGCCACACCCCAGGGCCCAGGGAAGCGTCTTCATTTTCAGAGGGAAGCTTATTCTTCAAAAATACTATACCATAGTAACAAGGGACGCGGCAGCTGCTTCACAGCACCTCCCCGAAAAAGCCCCCCAGGTCGCCTAGACCAGGAGCAGGCCTGCCTCTGGGCGGGGAGCCCCGCAGGCTCCCGGACTGAGCAGCAGCCAGTCTGCTCCCCGACAGCGCTGAGCTCACGGTCCCCCCGCGGCTGTGAGCTCGCTCCTGGAGGCGGCCGGGGCGCTGTTCCAGCCCAGCGACGCGGGCGCTCCGCACACCGCTCCCCTCCCGGGGCCGAGCTGGCCGCGGGCTCGGGTGTGCGGTGCAGCCGCAGAAACCAGGACGCGCGGCAGGTCGCGTGTGCTGAGTGGCGGCTCCGAGGAGGCGCAGGGAGCCAGCGGAGAGCAAGCGAGCGGTCTGGGGTCACCAGAGCAACAGTGGATATTGCGGCCCTTGCACCGCGCCGAGCCCGGGCCAGCCTCGGGCCAGCCCGGCGAGGCTCGCGCTCCTCGTTGCGGGCGAGAAAGCAGGGTGCACGGACGGTTGTCCGCCTGCCTGGGGGTGGCAACACCCAAGTCCGGGCGCCTCGCTGCCTTCGGGGCGCCAGCAGCGCGCTCTGCCCGGGG
>NW_004567140.1:8506479-8513152 GCF_000260355.1 Condylura cristata
CGCGGGCTCCACAGCCGTGGGGGGAGCGCGGCCGCCGCCACCTCACGCGGCTGCAGCGCAGGCGTGCCCAGGCCAGACAGGCCACCCGCCCGGGAGCAAGGAGCGCTGAGCAAGGAGCGCTGAGCGGCTGCGGTGCCCAAGGCGCCCCTCAGGCGTCGCGTTCACCCTCTCTGGTTACCGCCCCGAGTCTACAGGGAGGGAGGGGGTCTATCACCGGCTTGATCACTGCAGCTCCAAGTGAGGACAGGTCCCCCCAGGCCCTGCCCCGTCTCCGGCTTCCAGGGCCCGAGGCCGCCCCACCTGCACATCCACCGACGGCTCCCGAGCCTGGCTGACGCTGGCAGGGACGCTTTGGGACAAGCGTGGGCACAGGCCGGAGGGCAGACTCGGCACTTTTTGAGCTGGCTTGAGATGAGGTGCTGTGAGGAAGCGGATTAGGCTTCAGAGGGCGTGGAGGGGGAGGGCCTCCTCCCCCCTGGGAGCCGGGGAGACCTCAGAGCCTGCACTTTAGCTCAGAGCAGCACAGAATTGCAGGCTTGGGGCTGCACCCCGGGACAGAACCCTCTGCGCTGAAAGAAGGAGCCATCGGGGCGGGGATCAATAGCTGGACCCGCACTCTGGACTGGGAAACTGACAGGAGAACCCCCAAACTGCAAGACTTAAGGCGCAGTAGGGGTGAGCACGCAGGAAACCAGGAGGCTGGCTTTCAGCACCAGAAAGACTGTGTCCCATCAAGTGCCACTAACAGGAATGACCTCCTCGGACCCACCGGAGAAACCCACCTGCCCTACAGCACGTGTGCCTCTCCACCCCCACCCCCAGCCGCAGCCCTAGCCCTGCAGCTGGCCCTGCAGCTGGCCCGGCAGCTGGCCCAGCTCCACCGCCTGGGACCGCCCTGGGCTGGGGCTGGGACTGGGATTGGCTGGGACTGGGCGCTTACTGGGGCCACATCTCTATTCCACGCATTTGCTCAGGGTCCTTCCAAAAGAAAGACTAAGAATAAAAGGGAATAAAAGGGGAGTTACGCGGCTTTACCACCCTCTTCCTCTGCACCTGGGCGTCCTGACCCTTGAACTCCTGCTCCCCTACATAAGCTTTATGTGACCTGGGAGCCCCTGATCTCCTGGGTCTTTCTCTCCAGCAGTCTGCACTGTCTTTGGAAGCACTCACCAGTTCGAACTTTGGTGATCTACCCCTACTTGCAAGAGGGATGCCACTTCTTTGATTTTTAGTAATAAAGAGGCTTCTAAAATTGACAAATAAAAAGCAACTGACCCAAAAGAAAAATGGGCAAATGTAGGACCAGACAATGAGAAGGAGCTTGGCTGCCCCATAACCCATCAACAGGTGAAAGAACCAGAACATCTCTAAGTGTCCGTGATGCAGATGAGAACAGCACTCTGAGGGTGACAAGGAGGCGCCCCTTGGTGGCACAGGGCTTAAGGCTCAGAACCATGAAGCTGTCAGCAGCCCTCACAGCACGAGTTCAATCCTCGGCCAGGGAGGTGACCCACAGGCTGGAGCAGACCTCTCAGTGTGTTTCAGTCAGCCTGCCTTTCTGCTCCCCACTCTGTCTCTGGTGAATCCTCTCACCCTCTTCCTCTGTACCTCGGGCCTGCACCCCAGCTCTTGTATGCATAAATAAATAAATCCTTTTTTTTTTTTTTTTAAGTCTTCAAAAGAACAATAGCCTCAGTGTTTTCACAGCCAAGGCCGGGTTCAATGCCTGGTCAGGGAACTAATCCTGAAGAGTACAGCAGACCTCTCCTGCCTCGCCTGCTGCTCCTCTCAGCAGTGTGTTTCAGTAAGCCTGCCGGTGCTGCTTCCCAAAACATTCTGCCTGTCTCTGGTGAATCTTTTACCCACTGCACATCTGACCTATACCAGCAGATCTTCTATGCAAAATTAAAAAATAGTAATTTCCAAGTTTAGTCTAAGATTTGTTTCTCAGTTATTTTTTTTTAGATTTATTTATTTATTCGTATAGAACTGGGGTACAGGCCAGAGATGCGGAGGGTGAGAGGATTCACTAGAGACAGAGTGGGGTACAGAACAGGCAGATCGACGAAGTACACTGCTGAGGGGAGCAGCGGGAGAGTCAGGAGAGGTCTGCCACGCCATGTGGATCTCCTCCAGGACAGGCAGGAATCGAACTCATGTGGAAGTGGCTTAAGCTTCTTTGTGCTGTGCTTTAACCCGCTGCACCACCAGGGAGGGCCCTCTCAGTTACTTTTTAAAAGAAAATTTGTAGTTGTCACTTTCTGTTTTTACTAGGATATAATCAGAGAAGTGACAAGTTAAAAAAAAAACTTGAATTGTGCTTGTTTAAAGTTTTGCTAGTAGGCAAAAACATGCTTGAAATTTGCGACTGCCCAGGAGATATAAGAGAAGAAAGTAAAACAATTAACTGTTTTATTCAAATATTCTATATCCTTGTCTACTAACACTTATCACTTTCTGGAAGGGAGACAGAGCATCACCATTATGAAATTGTCCTAGAGGAAAAAGACACTTCAAATGATTCTGCACAAAGCAAAAGGTTTTCTTGGTTATCTATAAAATATTGTTAAATAAAATATTGTGAAAGACCTTAATTTTACCCAACATTTACCAAAATTGATCACTGAAGCCATATAATAATTTTTTGAAACAAATATAAATTGAGTATACTTTCCCACATGTATGTGATACTTGAATAAAACATTTGTTTAAACACAATAACCTGAATGGTGACATTTTGGAAGTAAGATGTTTCCAATAGAATTGTGGGTAGTAGGACAACACACCCTTTACTTCACATTTAACTTCTGCAAAACAGAACAGTTCTGCAAAAGATAATGGATGGCCTCCACTGTCTTCCTAAGGACCTCTCATCATCTTTTGCCATTTGTTATCAGTCAGAATTGCATTTGACAGATTCAGCAACTTCAACAAACCAAGGCCTTATTTATTTCACATGACAAAAACCTCAGAGGGCAAACAAAGGTGCCATTGCTCACAGGAGGCATCACAGATGCAACAGGGACTTTTTCTTGTCTGTCCTCAGTGGAGTATGTTCTCCTGGCATTCTCAAGATGGCCACTGCAATTCCAAACCCAGCTGTCGCCTTCCAACTTGAAGAAGGGGCAGGATTCAGGACAAAATTGTTCATGCTGACTTGGTCTGTGCCTTATTTATCAGAAAAACAATACCTTTCAGAAGCCCCACAAGTGAACTTCCTTGAAAACTCACTGACCAGTCTCACGGCTGCTACTAGCTGCAAAGGACTCTGGGACACAAAAATTCCAAACTGTACTACCACAACTGTGAACAAGAGTAGGTTCTTGTTAATGAGGAGGAAATGAACACTGTGTGGCATTTAACACCTGCTGTCTCAATAACCAAACCATTTTTTAAATGCCCCCTTTTATATTTTCTGTAGTTTCTTCTCCCTTGTTTACTTTTCCTAATTAGATCCCTCTGCAAGCGATCTAGCAATCCTCCAATGTCAATTTTAAATAAAATACAATCCATATATGATTCTTTTGAATAATCAATGAAAGTCATCGATATATATTTGCCCTACTTCATAAAATTTACCTTTTTTTTCAGAGTTTATAGTTTCACTTACATTATATTTGACTGTGGGATATTTCTGTAACTATCAAAAATGTTGATATATTTGTCTAGGATAGATGGTAACTGCAAACTGAATCTTTGAATGGGGATTAATTTTATAAAATCTCAATTTATTAATACCTATATTCAAGAGGTTTAACCACTCACATACTAAAAATTGGGCCAAATTACCCCACCTTTCTGTGCCTGTATCCTCATTTGCAAAATAAGGATTTGTCGACTATTTATTTCTATAAAAGAAACCACTGCATTTTTGTTAAAAGCTGTTTTCTTTTCTGATAATTCTGTGGGTCAGCAATTTGCATGGAAATCAGCTGGGAGTTTCTTCTGATAGTTTTGCCTGGAGTTACTGCTGTAGCTGCTGTCACCTGCTAACTTAGCTGGGTTGGGTGTCCCAAGACGGGCCCACTCACATGCCTAGCGATGGGTATGTGGCCACCATTCTTTAGCAGGCTAGCCAAGGTTTTTTCACATGGCGGTGGAAGTGTTCGAAGAGAGCGAGAATGGATGCTCCAGGGCTCCTGACATCTAGAGCAGAAGTCAAAAGTAACCTGCCACATTCTACTAGTAAAGCAAGTCACAAAGCCAGACCTGAGTCAATGTAGCGGGGGGGGGGGGGGGGGGGGGGACTCTGCCTCTTAAAAGGAGCAGTGGTAAAGTCACACTTTCAGGATTATGTGCATAAAGTGGGTGGAAATGTTGTAGCCATGTTGGCAAACATCCTGTCACATAATTTGTGGTAAAGACTACAAGCACAAAGTACTTAGGACAAGCTCCTGTTTGCTGCTTTTTATTGCTATTATTGTTGCTGTTTTTATAGAACTACTTTTGTTTTCTAGAACAACCTCTTAATTGCAGGAACTCAAATAATAGATCCTCGGATAATTGATCCTTGGTGTTATAACCTCCTATTGTAGTTGTATTTTTATCATATTTTCTCTATATTCCTAAGAGTTTTGCTTTATGTGTTTAAGCACCAAATTGTGCAGTACGTATGTGTTTATGAAGGTTGTACTTTTTCTGTGAATTGCACCTTCACATTTGATCATTTCTCTCTGTCCTGTTCAGAACTTTGTACCTTAGACACCAAGCTGACTAATACTCATGTTGCCACCATGCTTTCTTTTTTTCTGCATTTACTTGAAATCTCTGCTCAACAACTTTCAACTTTTTGCATCTTTGTTTTAGTTGTGTCTTATAAAAAAAACTGTCTACTTGGATTTTCTTTCTTTTTCCAACTTGATAGGAAAATTCATAATTTGTTTTTGTGATAGATGATATAGATTTTTCTGGTTTATGATTACTATGTTATTGTTACTTTCCTTTCCCAATTACTTGCTTTTGCTGGCTTGCTTGGGTTTCTCATTTCCCCCCCTACTTATGTGAAAATTCTGTGATGCTTTTTATCCCTAATACTATTTTTGTGTTTCTTCTTTTTTTTTTACAGATTGTATTAGTTGTCTCTTGCTGCTTAACAAATTACCCTAAAACTTAGCAGCTTAAATCAATTAACTTGCTGTCTTACCAGTTCTGGGGACCAAAGTGCAGGAGTGGCTTACATGGGTGGTCCTGCCTTAGGGTGTCTCATTAGGCCATACCAAGTATTAGCCAAGACTACAGTCTTGACTGGGTCTGGAGGATCCTTTTTAAAAGTCAACTGCACAGTCATTGATAGGGGACTTCAATTCCTATCACTTGGACCTCTATAGACCTGCTCCTGACAGAAGCAGAGAAGTCACAGTGTGAAGGTTAGTCCCCACACCCACCATACTACTGCATTCCATTGGTTAGAAATGAGTCACTAAGTCCATCCCACACTCCTTGGAAGGAGAATTAATCACCACTTGAAGGGAAGATTAATAAAGAACTTATGGATATATACTTTTAACTACCATATAGACAAATCAATCTCAAGCAACTGTGTACCCCCCATCAAGAAATTTTTCTTGTTTATTAAGATGGAAGCCCTCAAGTAATTTTCTTCCCTGCTTTCTTGCCATTCTTTACCCCCTTCCCTACCTCCAATGCCTGGGTTTTACATAGATCGTTCTAAATTCAATTCCAATTTATTCTAAATCATTCTAATTCAATTTCCAGGACATCATTGGTTTCTCTTGCTGAGCCCGTCTGGATTCATATGGCTTTGGCTGTAGCATCTCTCCAGCACATTCCTGGATGAGATACAAGAGTTTTCATACTTTGAAATCACTTACCATCACCCTGATATGTACGTGGTAACTTGTGTGGATATAAAATTCTGGGGTCATTGTGCTCGTCCCTCAAGGTCCTGAAATCACATATGTGATTGGGTGGCAAGGTGGTGCATGGGAACCTGACTTTCCTTTCCTTTATAAGAAACCCTGCATTTGTCTGTAAGTCTATAATTCAGGAATTACACCAGAGTCTAAGTATATGTCTTTTTAATTAATCCTTCCTGGAACTCTTTGAGTCCCTTTAATCAAGACTTTTTTCAGCTCAGAAAAATTTTCTTTAATTAATTGTTCAATTATTGTTTTTCCTTTACACATTTTTTTCCTCTTTCTTTTCTGTAACCCGTTCCCTTTGAATGTTAGATTGCCTGGATTTGTCCTCCAAATCCCTTTCTGGTTTTACACTGAGATGAGATTTTCTTCCACTTGAATTCCCAGGAGGCTGACTTATTTCTCAGCAGTGCACACTCTTTTTCTGAGCTCATCAGTTCAACTTTTAAATTGAGAAATCATTTTAATTTTTTAGTTCCTGATACCCTTCTCCCAGCCCCCATCTCTCCTTAATACTCCCCAGGTTATCTCCTTAAGAATTCTGATTTGTGGCAACTCGAAGTGGATTAAAGACCTAGACATAAGAACGGAAACCATAAAATACCTAGAAGTTGGCCCTCCCTGGTGGCGCAGCGGGTTAAAGCACAGCACTGAGAATCTAAAGCCACTTCCTCATGAGTTCGATTCCCGCCTGCCCCGGAGGCGACCACATGGCGTGGCAGACCTCTCCTGCCCCGCCCGCTGCTCCCCTCAGCAGTGTACTTTGTCGATCTGCCTGTTCTGCTCCCCGCTCT
>NW_004567140.1:8514287-8520212 GCF_000260355.1 Condylura cristata
AAAAAAAAAAAAAAGAATTCTGATTTGTGGGCCCTCCCTGGTGGCACAGCAGCTTGAAGCACAGCACTAAGAAGCTAAAGCCACTTCAGCACAAGTTCGATTCCCAGCCCAGAGGTGACCCATGTGTCAAGACAGACCTCTCCTGACCCTCCCGCTGGTCCCCTCAGCAGTGTACTCAGTCAATCTGCCTGTTCTGCTCCCCACTCTGCCTCTGGTGAATCCTCTCACCACCCCTGCACCTCTGGCCTATACCCCAGTTCTTGTATGTATAAATAAATAAATCTTAAAAAAAAAAGAATTTTGATTTGTTTTGCTCACTGCTTATCCTCCTGGAGAGATGGGCACAGGTTGGTTAACAGGTAGCAGCAGGTAACTGGCAGTAGGAGCCAGCTGTTTCCATGGTTCTGTTTAAAAGACACACATGTGCTGGGCCAACCCCTGAACTGGTGACATTGCTGACGTGGGGCCCCAGGTTACTTTCTGCATGTCACAAAGCCAGGCAGGCTTTTCCATATTTATTTTTAAAAAGTAAGACAAGGTTAGATTTTTAACAACATTGTAGGATGCCTAAGTGTTTACCCAAAACTGCTTTTTTCCTTTAGCTACCTTCTCATCTCTGCTCTTTGAGGAGTCGGGAACAGAAGGAGAGAAAACATACTTGTAGTTTTAGATTCTGGTGTCTTGTCTCCTTGAGTGAATACTCTTCCTTGGTGGAGAATCCTGATTATTATTTTCTTTTATAATAAAAAAAATAAAAGCTCCACCTTCCTCCCTAAAATAAAAAGCTCTCACCTCTCTGTTGAGGGTCTTGTCCCCCCTCGATGCTGGTCTCCAGTTTTCCTTCTTGAATTCTCTTTGATGGGGGGGCCACTTCTGGTTCCGCACAGCTGGGGTTCCCTGGACATGACAGTCTCTCCACCTCCGAACTTGGCCCAGGCGCTCGGAACTCTGCAACTAAACTTCAATTTTTGGACCTGTCGTTTGCTCTGCAAACGACAGAGCAAGGGGTCTGGCACCCCTGGGGGTCCTGCCATGTGGGGAGACTTGCTGCCCTCTGCCAGTGGCTGGGCCTGTGTGGCCTGGGAGAACCCCCAGCACTGGGTAGAAGGGTAACTGTATAGCTAGCCTTGTTGGATAGCTAAACTTGTCCAGTCCCACTCAGTTTTGTGAGTGCTCCGCTCCCACGATCTGATCACTCTGGACCCGGGATCGGGTTCCTTGCCCTCCACCAGCCCACCCGCGCCCCCACGGCCGATGGCGTGGCCTGATTTCTGTTCTGTTGGTTTAGCCAGGACCCCTCACCCCACGTTCCCTCTTAGTAAACTTCCACCCACTGCCTCCCATCTTCCCCTGTTGTATGCAGAGTTGAAGCCAGTCTCTCCCTCGGCTTGCAGACCCCTTCCTGGGGTAACTCCACTTGTTCCAACGGCTCCTCTTGAATGAAGTCACCGCATCACTCTCCAGCAGTGACGTGAGCCAGGCAACCCAGCCACTGGCATCTTCTACAACCTTTGTGGGTCACAATGAGCTACCCAGTACTGGGGGCTCTCCAGGGCCACACAGGCCCAGCCCACTGGCAGAGGGCAGCAAGTCTCCCCACATGGCAGGACCCCAAGGGATGCCAGACCCCTTGCTCTACCCAGACCTCTCTTTGGGCAGGAAGGGAGGGGTATGGGAAAGGGGCTGCACCCCGCCTCTGAGCACGCCTGGGGTAGCCCCAAGAGGAGAACCTGGATTCCAGGCAGGAGAGGCGAGGAACCGAGGAACCGGGCACTTAGGAATTGCCTGGGGAGCTTCTGCCAGGGGTTAAATCCCAGGAGCTGTAGACCAGTCAGATCTCCAGGGTTTGGGACCTCAGAGCCAGAACTGCAAAACTCTGGGGTTTTTGCTGTTGTTGTTGTTGTTGTTTTTAAAGACTTATTTATTTATGCACACAGAGCTGGGGTACAGCCAGAAGTGCAGGGGCAGTGAGAGGATTCACCAGAGACAGAGTGGGGAGCAGAGCAGGCTGACTGACAAAGCACAGTGCTGAGGGGAGCAGCGGGCAGTCTGCCGTGCCATGTGGGTCAGCTCCGGGGCAGGGTTTGAACTCATGCTGAGGTGGCTTTAGGTTCTTAGTGCTGTGCTTTGACCTGCTGCGCCACCAGGGAGGGTCCACAAAACTTTGTTTTAAGGTGAATTCTGTTGGGCAATCAGAATTCCGCTGTGCTACATGCAGGGCCACAGAAAAGATAAGACTTGGTTAGTGACTCAGATGAACACGATCAGCCTGTGTGCACACGGCGTCCACAAGGTCAGTAACCTCTTTGGGCCAGTGCTTCCCTCCTGAATGTCCAGCAGAATTCACCCTAAAGCCAGAGTTTTGCAGTACTGCCTGGCTCTGAGGTCCCAACCCTTAGAGATTTGGGCTGACTGGTCTGCAGCTCCTGGGGTTAAACCCATGGCAGAAGCTCCCAGGCATTTTCTAAGTGCCCAGGTCCTCAGGTCACCCACTCGTAAATGGATTTTAACTTGATCATAAAACTAAGGCACTGAACAGGCCACCCCTGGAGCCCTAAAACTTAGGGCCTTGCACATACTTTGCAGTGGAGAACCCGAAGCCTGAGCAGAGCAGGGGCTCACTGAAGTCCCCCCAGCTGGAAGGCTGCTGGCAATGCAGCCACTCCTCGTGCCTCATAGCAGAGCCAACTAGTGGACTGAACGTGACCGCAGCGAACGGTTCAGCAATGGGCATGTGACCTCATCACAGTTAATCCTGGAACCTTGGTGCTTCCTCTGGAAGATTCCCTCTTCCATGGGGATTTCCGTGTAAAAGTGTAAGCTTAGAGCTGCTGGTTGGAGAATGAAACCAGCAAAGGGGAATGCAAGGGGTGTGTGTGTGTGTGTGTGTGTGTGTCTGTGTGTGTGTGTGTCTGTGTAAGGAGAGAGAATGCGAATGAAGTGGTCATGTCAGGGGAGTAACAGCGGGGAGGCGAGGGGGCTCCCTTTCATCCTTTCCAGTGTAGCTGCCTTTTCAACCTGAAGAGCAGAGACCCCATTCAAGGCAACTCAGCATTGTGCTGGCAGGTATATGAGCTACTGACAACTGAAAGGCAGATTGTTATCTGCACACAATCCACACGATGGTAAGGGCTTGGTCAAGGCTGCTTTGGTTTTCCATGCAAGAAGCAGATTTCACTTGGCTTAAATAAAAGAGGTTCACCTTCTTCACTGTCTGCCCTAACTCAGAAAGCACGGGAGTGGGTGTATCTACAGAAACAGCTGATCCAGAGGTTAGCAGTCCGCAGGGAGTGTCTTAAGCCTTCTTTCTCACATCAAGCTTCATTCTTCTATGGTTTGTCTTTCTGGGGAGCACAGCCTCGGGCAGACCCTCACTTCCTCAGAGCCTTCCAGCCAGAATAAAAAGGTCTTCCCTCTCTATTAGAGAAATCCTGGAGGAGGATGCTGACTGGTCCAGGAAGGGCCACTGTCCATCCAGGGGCCAAGACCAGAGGCTGGGAAATTGGTGCTGGGAGGCAGGGGTGCCCAGGAGCCCCCTCTAAACTGTTTTTTGGGGGAGGAGGGGGAGGGGTGGGAAACAGAGGGGAGAGGAAAAGGGGTGGGGTAAGAAAAGACAAGGGAGGAGAGGGCAAGTCTTTGGATGGAGATGGGGAGATTGTTTAGTCTAATCATAAACTATAGTCTCAGAAATGGGTTCCAGAGTGGTGATCTTCCCCTCTTAGGAGGAGCTGGGGAGCAGGGAAGGAAGGCTGGCTTGCCTTTGAATTATGCGGAGTGGAGAATGTCATGGTGGCTTTGATGGTGTTTAATTAAATATTTGCCACATTTAATTAATTAAATATTTAAACATTAAATATGGAATCAGATGTGACTTAGTGGACATTATATCTCAATAACCATTAGCCATTCAGCAGCCTGCTGAAGGGAGTCTCTGCAGTCCCGGCCTCCAGGAGACACTTGAGAGGTGTCATTAATTAATTAGCACTTGAGGCTGCCTCTCTGTTCACATGGGGAGTCCCTCTAGCGCCCCTCAGGCATGATCTCTCCTGCCAGGGCCCAGGGTCAGGGGCAACTCACAGGGAAGTGGAGTGAGCAGGAGCCTAAGACGGTGTGGCAACAGCTACTCCCCAACTCCACACGCTGACACACTGCTGCTTCCTCTATCCAGAATCATCCTGATACCCCCACATTCCACCATCAGCGATTGCTTCTTTGGCCTGCCCCATACCCCATGGGTCAGGAGCCCCTTGCCAAACTCCAAAGGGGACGGGGCTCCTTCCCAGTGGATCAGCGCGTTGGGGCGGTTCCTCTGTGCGGTGTCAGGGACGCTGTGACCTCCCTTTCCCAAGGAAGCCCTGAGCTAGGGTGGGCGGGGACCCTGAGGGCAGGTCTGCCCCACCCCTGGGAATGCTGAGGCAGGGCACCCCCTGGGATCTCCAGGCGGGGTGGGAGGTAGAGTGTGGGAAGCACAGCTGTGGGGGTTGGGAGGCCTGGGGGGGGTGATAAGATGCCAGGCCGCTGCAGGCACAGCCGTCTTTCCAAGAGGCCGGTCTCATGGCCTGCATGGGCCAAGGGCTTTCCCCCTGCCCACAAGCCAGACTCTTTGCTGGGGCTTCGCCGACCCTGCTGTCCCCCCAGTCAGGTGTCACCCCGACTTCCCAAGCCCAGTCCCAATCACCTGCATTCCAGTCACGCCAGCCCCCTGTAAGTCCTGAGCGCACTGACGCCTGTGCCTGAAATCCTTTGAGGTCCTCAGGCCTCTCCTACAATGGCAGCCCCTGGGACCAGCTCACTTGCGCTGAGCTTGCATCCAGGACCTGAGGGTGGGTGGGCAGACCTAGGCAGGGGCAGCAGGGCACCTGAGGCTGCCCCATCCAACTTCCTGCCTACTAGGCCCTGCCCCTGCGGCTCCCACAGCACTGGGCTGGCACCACCAGACTGAAAGGCCGGGCGCCATCACAGCCCCTGCAGGAGGGAGCCCCACCCGCCCAGGAGGAGACTCAGAACTGCCACCTACTGGCCCCTGAGGGGAGAGGCCTAGGGTGCAACCGGGAAAAGGGAGAGCCTCCCCAGCCCTGCTCCCCGCCCACCTGGATTCTGCTGGAAAACCTGGGACAGGGAAGGGAGCCCAGACCGTTGGGGGGACAGCCGGGAAAGTCTCTGAAAAGGACCAGCAAGAAGTGCAAAACAAAGTTAAAATGCTTACAACAACTGAGATGGAAAAATGCACAAAATGGTATAAATATAAACTATTAAAAATTTAAAAAAAACAAACTTATTAGCTAAAAAAAATGTTTACAAAGAACAATCTAGCAACAGTAAAGATCAATGCCTTACAGGGCATGGTGGGGTCACACTTTGCCCGACACCCCTGCATAACTTCACCTTCAGGCACCAGGGTGCTGGGCGGACATCTGCTGCACGCCCCTACCTGGCCCTGCGTGGAACCTCACTTGGAGATGGGAGTCCTTTCGGGACCCTGCCGTGAGGGTCAGGGGGTCCACATTCTCCAGGTGGACATGGGAAACTGAGGCTCAGAGCGCAAAGAGCTCAAGTCAGGCCCGGCAGGCCGAGCTGCGCACCCGCCCCACCCAGGCCGCCCAGCCCGGCCTCCCGGCCTCCCGGGCGTTCCCGCGCCCAGCGGGCCTCGGGCGACCAGCCTGAGCCCCCCGGAACCATGGACCCAGGCCGCCCAGCCCGGCCTCTCCCGGGCCCAGACACCTGCCCAGACGCAGACGGCAGGGCGCAGCGCCCCCCTCCAGGGCCCCCCTGCAGGCCCCACACCCGGGCTCAGAGTCCTCCCCCTTCCCCAGCCCCTCCCCGCGGGAGCGGTCAGCCCCGGGGCTGTCTGGGCTACGAAATAGAAAACAGGCACCGCCCGGGCAGACGCTGAGTGCAGTTAATTCTCAAGCCAGCTATGGCAGG
>NW_004567140.1:8520312-8525910 GCF_000260355.1 Condylura cristata
CGCAGGGCCGCCCCTCCTCCAGGCTGTCGCCGCACAGCCCGCGGACCGGCTCCAGCCCGCAGGCTCCTGGCACCCCCTTCCTCCCAGGGATGCCCGCCACCAGCCCCCGCCGCCTATTTCTCTGCCCTTTATAAATATTCATTGGGCCAGAGAGATGGGGGGCCTCTTTTTGAGGGAAAATTAACCACAATGACAAACTTCGTTATTCATGCAAACCATCCGCCTGTTATCCCTGATTATGCAGGACGCAAACTGTGAGTATCTGAGTGACTGAGCTCCCTCATCAAAGGCGCCTCCGCAGCGGCCCAGCCCACCTCGCCGCGCCTCTGTACTCTCTCCCCAGCCCGGTGCAGGCCGACGGCCGCCTCCCTCTGACAGCGCCTGCTCCTGACGCACCGACCCCTCCATGCTGTATTTTAAAGGATTAATTAACCTTGTGAGATTGGCGGGGAAAGCTCCACCTGGCTATCTACTGCATGAAAGCATCCGCTCACCAGAGTATTTTAAGCTCACAGAGCAGACCATATGGTATTTCAAAGAACAGAAGTTGAAAGTACAGTACATATTTATTCCTTCCACAGAGAGCATTAAAGGGGTTTAAGTATTTTATTAAAGCCTAGATGTGTGGGCATGTGTGTGTGCATGTGTGCGGAGCTAGTGGAAATAACTTGACGCACAGAAAAAATAAATGACACAGATTTATTTTCATCTCTCTGCCAACCCACCCCATAGCAACAGTGGAAACTTGGTCTATGTAAACTTGAGAAAACAAGAAATATTTTATCAAGTCGTCTCAATCCGTGGCTATTGCCAATTTCCCCCTCTTGTATGAAACTCCAGCCGGCTCCCCCAGAATGGGGACCCAGGCTGAGGCTGTGCAGGAGGCGTGTCTAAGAAGATGAAGGGGTCCGTCCCAGCCTTGCTTTTAGGTGGCCACGGTGGCTGGACTTCAAACACGGGGTGCCCCGGTCTGAATCTCAGCTCCCCTCTGTCTGTCCAATAATGCTGTGGTGTAAGAATAAAACAAGAACTAGACCCACAGGACAAGCAGCACCGGCAGCTCCCTTGAAGAGTCCCAGAGAGGAACTTACAGGATTGACCCTAATCCCCTCTCCCTCCTCTGGGGATAGCCCCACCCTGCAGGAAGTCCCCTTTCCGTCTCTGGCCAGCCGATTGGATTGGGGTTCACTCTGACCCTGACTCCGGGGTGTCCAAGTGGCCAGCTCTCTGCATTTCCTTGGCCTGGGGGGCTGGTTCAGGATGGTCATGTGACTCAAACAGACCAATGAGGCTCAACCCCGGGACTCCAGCTGGAAAGACCAACACAGAGATTCTCCCAACAGACTTGCTCGGCTGGGCGCTCTCTACCAACCTAGTCTTGGGCAAAAGTCTCATGATCGAAATGTCGAGAGCAGGTGAGGACTCTTCGAACACATCAACTCCTCTAAGCGGGAGCAGAAACTGAAATTCTAAAACTAACTAAATAAAAATGTTAAGGGAAAATACAAGGCAGAGTAGACAAGCTGGTCAGGTTCAGCTGCCCAAGCGGCTGACTGTTCTCTCTTGATAAATTCCAGGCCTGCCCCATCTAGGTAGGAAGGGCCCAGGGGATGTCAGGCTGCCCCTCAAGTCTTCAGCCCTCCGGGACTGCTGCAGTCCCAAATTTCCTCTAAGGGGGGCAGCAGCGAGTCAATGCGCGCAGAGAGGCCTGCGCTGAGCTGAGAGGAGGGGCTTAGACTCGGGGACCTGGACGGTTCACCCTTCACAGGAAGAGACTCTGGCCATGGCTTCAGAAATTCATTAAAAAGCACAAAGCACAGGTGTCAAAACACGAATAGACTTTGCAATCTCCTAGACCCTGCCTCCCCACTATTGTAACATGAAAACAAGATAGATAGCGGTAAGATAACTACTCTCCACTTGCCTCTCCCTCACTCTACAGTTACCATCTGAAAGTCTTTCCTGTGGGAAGGAAGATATTTTCCAGCCAAAGCTGTGAGAAATGTCAATTTTCTTTAATATTCTGTGACAGAATATTACATGTCCATTTTACATGATGGGGCAGAACAGCCAGTGTGATCAGTCAGTTCTGGGTTTTCTCAGACAGTTTGTTCTTCAGACATCTCAGATTTAAACTCAGTCCTTTCAGTTTCTCTCTCTACCCTTTTCTCCATCTGAGTTTCAGGGGTAGCGGGGTCAGGGCCTGGGGGGACACTGGCATTGAGAGTCCTCTATGAAAGGACAGAGTTAGTGTCTGCTCTGTCAGAGACGCTCTGTCTCAGGATCAAATAATGACCACTAACTGATTAAAGGAAGGCACTGGAGAATGCTGTCCTAATATTGTCTTTTCTCCTTCAACTGCTAATGCCAATACTCTTATTTTTTAAGATTTACTTTATTTATTTTGTACAGAATTGGGTGTAGGCCAGAGGTATAGGGGGTGAGAGGATTCACCAGAGAGGCAGATCTACAGAAATCCACTGCTGAAGGGAGTGGCGGGGAGATAGAAGAGGTGTGCTGTACCATGCGGGTCACCTCCAGGGCAGGGATTAAACTTAGGGGGCAGTGGCTGGCCATAGCCTAATAGCGCTGAGACTCTAGCCCCTGTACACCAAGGAGGCCCAACATTCTTAATTTTATTCCCCTCTCAATGGAAAGAAAACCCTCCTTCTAGGTGGCTGATTTCCTGTCCAAGTTCCCATATCTAGAAAGTAGGACAAGAATTCACACTTATATGAACGTATATAAACGTCACAGGTCAACTGCTGCCCTCTAAATCCTTTCTAAGCCTTGACATTGGAGCAAGATCTTGAGTCCTCTGGCTGCCTAACCCTCCACAAATTACCCTAGGGTGTCTTCCAAGTCCAAATGCAAGTCCTGAGGGGAGGGGCAGGAGGGTCAGTGACTAAGGCTCAGAAACCTACAAAGCCACCTGGACATGTCATCCTTGTCTTGACTCACTACTGGGAAGTAGGTGGAAGGGGGTTTGTCTTCTGCACCTTGCTTTATTCAGCAGCTCCCACCCTCCTCTCCAGAAGCAAGCTGTGGGCACCCCTCTGCCATTATCTTCATTTACCAAAGCCCACCTGTCAGTGCCCTCGTGGGAGACACCTGCAACATGCAGTGCATTTCCCATGGACCTTCACGAACGGTTCTCTAGGTTTCGTACCCAGAGCAAAACTCCTGAGCCCCAAGGCATGGGACTAGGGGCTAGGGAAGAGGCAAAATGGGTCTGGCATACACACTGGAGAGGACCCTCGCAGTGCTGGGGGAGAGGGCATCGGTCATGATAGTGAGTGGTGTCCCTGTATTTGTGCCTTGGGGCCTCCATGCCTCACTCTAGTCTGAACCCAGCAAAGCTGCATCCCATATTTAATTTCATTGCACCTGGTACATGTGCCCCCCTCCATTTGTTCCAGTCTAGGGGCCAGCTGAGCTGTGACAGGAGTAGCCTGGCCTTTTGTTCCGTTTCCCTCTCCCTGGTCGCTGGTGAGGACCAGCCTCTCTCGCTCACCTTCATCATTTTGACTTCTGGGAAAAGCCTACTCACACATGCTTGGCCCATTATTTTGTTGTAATTATATTTCCTTTCCCTTTTTAGTTGATTTTCAGAAGCTTTTTGATTAGTATAGTTATAACCTTCCTTTTTTGGTGTAAGACATGGAAAATAACTTCTTCCAGATTTTCACCCATATAATTCTGTCTATAGTAAA
This sequence comes from Condylura cristata, assembly GCF_000260355.1. Lineage (NCBI taxonomy): Eukaryota > Metazoa > Chordata > Mammalia > Eulipotyphla > Talpidae > Condylura > Condylura cristata. The sequence goes on from NW_004567140.1 coordinate 8,524,026, forward strand.
ACATTTCCCGTTTTTCTGTAGTCAAACCTTTCATTGTCCTCTTATGATTAAATTTTGGGGGTAATGATAGGTCCTTCCCTATCACAGAGATAACTTACTAGATTTATATCTTTTGTCTTTAATAATCAGATATTCATTTGGATTTATATATGGCATGAGGTAAGGATAAGATTTTATTTCCTCCTAAGAGCAAATCAGTATTCCTCATGTTATTTACTAAGCGATCTAGCTTTAATCATTTGTGATTTCATCTCTGTCATAGGCCAAGTACTATATATAAAGGAATCCATTCTGGACTCTCCAAACATTTTGCTGATTTTGTTCTGTACTGACATTTTTATTACTATGACTTTGTCATCTATTTTAGTACCTGCACTTTTGTTCTTATCAAAATTGTGTAGGTAGAACATGGGCTTTATTTTTCCATATACATTATAGAACCAGGTCCTCAAGTTTCCATGAAATTGGGCTGGAATTTCATTGAATATGTAGGTCATCTACATCCTTTCAAGGTTAGGACCAATCTTTGTGTATTCAGGTCTTTAGATTTTAGCTCCCTAAAGCTGAAGTGCACTTTTTGTTCGGTTAATTCCTAAATACTTCACAATTGTGGAGGATCTCTTACTTTGATTTGCAAGCAATGTTATTATTGCAGAGCAATCCACAATTGGTTCTATTTTCTGCTCTCACACGAGCTACCCTTGTTCAACTCTCATACTAGCTTATCAGCTCATCTTCTTGGTTCCTATTGCTCATTTGACAATAATGATAAATCTCCTTCCCTACCACAGAGATAACTTATTAGATTTATATCTTTTGTCTTTAATAATCATTCATTTGGATTTATATATGGCATGAGGTAAGGATAAGATTTTATTTCCCCCATAAGAGCAAATGAGTATTCCTAATGCTATTTTGTTGCCTTTTTGTTTATAATCCTTGTATCTTACTCATTTTTTCCACCTGATTGTGTTTCCTCTCAAGTACTACGTTGCATAACACCCAACATCAGAAACAGCACAAATTGGTCTTCTTTCTGATTTTTTTTTTCCTTCTGATTTTTAAAAGGATGAAAAGATTCGGTTTGGTACCAAAGAACTTTAAGCCCAAGTGCCTAAAGCAGGTGAATGCCATGATTAAAAATGTGCTCTTGAGGAAGATTCTCGCTGGTGCTCATGAAGGCTGGATTGAGGAGCATGAGGTTTGCAGTGACCTGGCTGGAAAGTGACCCAGTCAAACTGGGGCCACGAAGAAGAGTGTTCCAGGGAGGTGAGGGGGAAGAGCTGATGGGACTCGAAGAGCTGATTGGACTTGGAGACAGATTCAGGACTGAGGAGAGTGAGCATCAAAACTGATGCCCAGTTTGGGGGTTGGCTTCCTGGCTGGGGGTGGAGGGGGACCTTGAAGTCATTCACTGGGAGGAGGTTAAGTGAACTAAATTTGGGGGAGGACGGTGGGCTCCTTTCGGATACAGCTGCTCAGATGGGCCGGTGGGGAGTCAGCAGTCAGTGAGGGGTCAGGGGCAACTGGTTGGAAGGACACAGGACCCAGAAATAGTAGCCTTAGACAAGGAGGACAAGGAGTGCAATGAGGCCAATTCAGTGCAGGTTCCCAAAGCACGTGGGACCTGCGCAACGTTAGCTCCAGGTAGAACCACAGGTTTATCTCCAGGGGCGGAATTTAAAGCAGGGAATGCAGGCGCTGCCCTAGGGGCCGTCCAGAATCTAAGCCGAGGTCAACTCCACCAGGGTTAGTGGGAACAAGCAGCAGCGAGGGCGGGCTAAAGAAGCCAAGGGACAAGAGCCAAAGAAGCCAACACGCGGCGCACCGCGCTACCGAAAGAACTCTAGCAGCTCGGCGGACGCCGACCCGCCCCGCACACGCC
>NW_004567140.1:8526452-8537345 GCF_000260355.1 Condylura cristata
ACATGCCGCACGTGGAGCCGCGACTGGCGCGGAGGGAGGGCGGCTGGGGTCGGCGGGTCCACCCGCTGCTGTGGTCTGCCTGCGCCCTCCAGGGAGCGGCGGGGGGTGGGGGGGAGCGGACTGGGAGGCGCGGCCTGCTTGTGGGGTGAGTGTGCGCTGCTGGATCTCAGATCACCCATTTTGCTGAGACCACCTGGGAAGGGCGACTGCCGGCCTCTCCGCCAAGAGACTTAAAGGATCTGTAACAGCCCCGCGATATGCGTACCACCCCACTTCATAGATGGGAAAAGCAGGGCCTCACGGAGGTCAAGACACTTTTCCAAAGCCACGTGGCCACAAAGCAGTGCACTCAAGATTCCAAATCGGGTAGCTTGCACTTCTGCGCAAGTTTCCGCGTCCTGCTCCAACCTTTTGAAGTTGCCCTGGCCAAGGACACTCTGAAGCGGAAAGCTGAGAGTTCCAGTGTGTGCAGTTGGAAATGGGCAGGGGCGGGGTGGGGCCATAGTGGCCAGCCTCCAGAAGAGGCCCACCGTGGTGGTGCTCTCTGAATCCTGCAGTGGCTTCTGCCAGGGTGTGGTAGGGAGCAACCTCTGGCACTTGCTCCAACACCTAATTTCCCCTAGGATCCTGGGGTTCGCTAGCGCCCCCTTTGGAAGATAGCTCCAAATCCTAAACAGACCGTCTTCCTTCCTTCCTCTCTCCTCTTCTTCCTCCTCCACTTTCTCCTTGTCTGAGCCACGTGACCTGGAGCCGCTGTGCGTGGAGTCGCTGGCGCCTGCAGCCCAACTGTTAGCCCGGGCTGGTGGTGGTCTGGGATCAGGGGACAGATTCAGGTGAACAGCAGACACCTGAGCTGCATTGGGGCTAGGAGAGGGGGTGGGGGTGTGAGGGTCACAGGCGCTCTCTTTTCAGGCTCTTGGGGCTCCCGGCCATCAGGCCACCCTCAGGGTAGTTCCCAAGAAGGGGATCCATAGAATCCCACTCTCAGTTGAGTTTTAAGGCTTATATGAGCTGGTTAGTAGGATTACCCCAGCCAGGGCTAGCCACAGGCCTGAGGCCAATCCCTGACCTCAGGCAAGAGGCACAAAATTCCCTATGTCAAGTTCCTGTTTTCTAAAGAGGGGTAGTGGGGGGCCCAGCCTTGACCACAACGCCTTGCTCACTGTCAGTGAGTGTTCATGCCAGGGTCTGTGCGTTCCTGACCCCACTTCTTTCACATCTGCTTTATGGAAATTTCCATGCAGGCTTCTTCAGTCAACAACTGCATGGTGCCTTCCCGGAACAAGGACAAGTCCAGCCTGCGTGGTGGCGGGGAAGCTAAACCCTCCTATTTACCTCCTCCCTGCTCAAGTACCTGCCGGCCAGCCTCAGCATGTCTCTCTGATGATGTCACTTCCTGTTCCCACCCCACCCCAGCACCAAGGGCCACACATGTGTTTGGCCACATGTGTTGGAACCTCCCTGAGCAGCATTATGATACTGGAGTTGGCACTTGCTCTACTGAAGAAGGTCTCCATAGAGTGGCCTCTGGGTGGTGAACAGTCTCCACCTAGGAGGCCCAGGCCTGGGACTTTGGCTAGTGAGGACCCTCCTGGTTTCTTTTTCCACCAAACCAGTTGGGGGGAACTGCAGATAATAATCTAAAAAAGAAAAAGCTGAAAGCCCAAACAGAGCTAAGAGAAAAATGCAGGGGCCTCAGGGGATGAGGCAGACCCCGAAGTGGGCTGTTCCCACCTTTGAGATCGAGTTTTAGGGAGACTCCTCTACAGGCTACACCTGGCGCAGGGCCAGCACCAGGAGTCAGGGACACTGAGGGTGACCATGGCCAGGCACTGCAGCAAGGACGACTCTGTCACTGGCCACAGGATTTCTGTAGCTCTTTTAGGCACACACACACACACACCTTTGCCAGCTGTGGTTGGGTCTTTATAGTTCCTTTCTGTATTCGCTGCTTTCTGCAGGCCAGCAGCCTTCCCTTGTGGAGTCAGGTAGTTCAGCTGGGGTTACGCCAGCCCCACCCATGGCCTGTATGTGGCCTACACATGGCCAGTCTCAGCCCTGCCTTCCTCAGGACACAGTGATAGAGAAGGGGTAGACCTTCTGGATGGATGAGACTTTTTCCAGAGACATGATTTTGGGGAGGAAGGAATACCAAGCTGCAGATACTGGCAGATGACAGATGTCATCTGGAGGCACAGAACAAAGCAGAGCTGAGCAAGAGAGAAGACATTCCTGATTACAGCTTACAAACACCCAGATCAAACCATACCTGAGGCTAGTGATGCCCGTGGGCTATCCAGACGGCTGTATCTGAGAACTGCTCTGTTCTCCCAGCAGTTTGAGTTGTATTTCACTTGAAATGGAAATCTGACTCTTTGGTAGTGCAAAGACCAAGCCACATTTCTAAATGGGAGGATGTGGAATCTCTGATCAAGGCTTTCTGCGGGGTGGGAGTGGGGGCAGACCCTGCTTACTCGTGTCTCCCACAGGGGCTTCTGTCCCTCTGGCCTCCTCCACTGACCTTCGTGGATACCAGACCTATGACCATCCAGTACCAGCTGACGTAAGTGGGTGTGTGCTGGCCTGAGCTCTCTGGGTCTGTCTAGTGTATCCTCAGGCCTGGCACAGACACTCTCAGCAATTGTGAGTGGAAAAAATAATGAGCTTCTTTGGCCCACTGAGATTTAGAGGACTCAGAGAGAGTTCGGAGCACTTCTCTCCTGCCCTGCCACTGGGCTTCACATTGTGGAGGCCGCTAACCCCTTCCTCTCTCTGGGGCCTTGCCCCGACCCCTCAACCAGGACCATCCTGTGGATAATAGCATGGCCATGCCTGGGGGTTCAGGAGGGATACGTTTTCATTCTGGACCCCCTTGCCTCTCTCCAAAGGCCCGGGCATCCCAGAAACGTTTCCAAGAACGTCCTGGGACAGCCATGCCACTTCCCTCCCGCACACCAGAAGGAACTTGTGACAACACACAGAAGCTGCCTGCTGCCGGCACGGGCTGTGCGCCTCCCGAAATGCGTGGCGGCGCATCTGCCCAGAGAAGGGGCCCAGAATCGCAAGCTTTGTTATTTTTACTTTTTGGTGTGAGGGGCCATCTGTGCAGGTTTGAGCTTGTCTGGAGGAAACCAGGATGTGTAGATGAAATTCAAATGCAGGATTACTTTGCAGGCTGTCACGCTGAGACTTTCTCCAGGAGTTAGGGCTGCGGAGCTGGTATTTTTATAGCAGCAGAGAGTGCCAGCGCCCACAGCTGTTCTGGGTGAGTAAGCACCGGGGCCTCCCACCAGAACATCACCAACCCCTGGGCACCGGCCCTCTCAGCGCTGCTCCACTGTGGAGGGCAGGAGCCGAGGAATCCTGGGGCCGGCAGTGGGGGGACGGGGAGGTTCGCAGTGCCCAGGGGATGTGGGAAAGCTGGCCCTCTGCATTGCCCCATCCACCCCTCTAACACGAGCTCAGTGATTGTGCAGTTGCAGGACCACCCTAGGGAGGTACTGGAGCCCCCACTTTTAGCTGTTGGCCACCCTCAAGCCCCTGTATAGAAACTCCAGACCTATCACGTCTGAGCTGCAGACAGAGAAGGCCTTGCTAATACCCCCTCTAGAATCTTCCCACAAACCAGGGCTATCTGGATGGGGGCATGTGTCAATCGAATTGGGGTTGGAGCATCATTGAAATTCCAGTCTGGGGCCCTCCCTAGTGGGGCTACAGGTTAGGGCACAGCACTGCAAGAGAGCCATAGTTCCATCTCCAGCCAGGAGCTCATCCACATGGTGCAGCAGACCTCTCCTGCCTCACCTGCTGCTCCCCTCAGCACTTTGACGATCTGCCTGTTCTGCTCCCCACTCTGCCCCTGGTGAATCCTCTCACCACCCCTGCACCTCTGGCCTACACCCCGGTTGTGTGTGCATAAATAAATAAATCTTAAAAAAAAAAAGAAAAGAAAAGAAAAGAAATCCCACTCTAAAGGCCCTTCTGGGAAGTGGCAGCCGAGACTGCATGGGGCTGCCGTGGGGTGACTCTGTACTTGGGCGTGTCCCCCATGTCCGGGCTTGTGTTCACACAGCAGCAGGGTGTCAGGTGCACACATTTGTAGCAGGGTGCACTGTTTATTGCCTGGATGTGTTCCCAGGCCTCTCCCAGGCCAGCACAACCTGTTGTGGGGTGCCACTGGGGAGGCGGAGGAGGGCCCTGAGCTTCAGCATGTTTAAGTCTGGAAACAGATACCATCCCCAGCAAGTCCCCCGGGTACCCTAAGGTGTCAGTATGATGACAGATGTGGGCAAAGCATTCATGACTCAGTCATAGCTGTGACCCCCAACACACATACCACTTTTAACTTTTGCCAAATGAAATCGAATGTAGGGTTCATGGGAAGAAAGTGGTTGATAACCCATTTTTCTTTCTCCCAAAAAATGCTTAGATTAAGAAGTGATTTGAGTGTAGAGGGGTCCTCAGCTTTGACTCACTGCTGCACACACACTCTCTTCCTCTCTCCCTCTCACAGCCGGCCTCTCACTAAAGCAGGGCTCATCACCCATGCCCAGCACTGTGTGGGGGTGTCTGCAAAGAATGGAGGCAGGACAGGCCAGGGGACGCCGCGAATGGCCACTGTCAGGCAAAGCTGCTGTTGATATTGCCCCAGAGAGCCAGGTCCCAAAGTGACAGGGCAGGAGGCCCAGAGGAGGGAGGGCTTACAGGGCTCACCTAGCTGCAGGCCCCTGGGCAGACAAGACCTTTTCTTAACAGAAACCAAATGATGAAATCATAGCATCAGTTGGGTACATTCGGTGTCGATTACTGATGTGCCCTGTGAGGATAAAGGAAATGTAATTAGTAGGACCCCCCCAGCCCACCTGTTGTGCTTTCCAGGAGTTCTTTATGGACGTCTCTGGGCTATAGCTAGCCACCTCTCTGGGCTACCCTGGGCATCTCTAAAGCAAACAGCGCAGAAGATCACTCCAAGGATCGGTAACTCATCTTTTTCAGCTGCAATTTGTCCTCCGATGCCTCCGTCCTCCCCTCCCCAGGGGCAGCGGCTTCCATTCCATTCCATTCAAGGGCTTCAACCCAAGGTTGACGCTTGCAGGGAGGCCTGGGCTCTCCCTCCCACCCAGGACCCTCTCCAGAGCCTCCCAGCGGAGCCAGGGAGCTTTCCCTGGCCTTGATGCACCCTGGGTGCACTGAGGGTCAGAGGCCACGCTGAGGGCCCCCCAAGGGTTCTAGAGAACCAGGGGTGTTGGGGGAGCACACAGCTTGCCGCAGGCTTCCAGCCCACCTGCTTCCGGTGTGACTTCTAACCCCGGCCCCGCAACACTCATGGCCCCCCACCCCCACCTAGAGAAATGAAACGTCTTTTGCATGACAGGAAGCCGGGGAGTTCCCGAAGTATGATTGCAACCCTGAAAACACCCCAAACTCATTTTTCATCACCACCTGGCACACTGGGGTTTGAAGGAAACAGAATGAGACTGCTCGACCCCAAGAAGCTAGACCCACTGAGGCCCCCACACTCTTACCAGGGCCGCTGGCTGGCCACTTGCAGCCCCACTGAGCAGGTGAAGTGGGGGTCAGAAAGGTAAGTCTGAGTTAAAAGCCCCTCAGAGCTTGGGGTGATAGTGGAGACTCCCCACATACCTGGGGAATCTGCAGTTTACTTGGAGGTCGGGGGCAGGCAGGTGAGGCGCGTGCTTTTTGGACACGGAGGCTCTGTCCTGAGTTCACATGTGCTGTGCTTCCAGGGAGACCTGGGCGCTCACTGCCATCTTGAAACTTTCCAGTCTCTAGATCTATATTGTTTTGTCACTTTTGCTGGAGTCACGGGTTCAGGAAATAACTGTCTTGAGGTTTGCAGCACATCTGTTGGTGAACACAGCAGCAGCACCCCCAGACCGAGGCGGGGAGGGGGTTCTGGTTCTGTGTACCCGCAGGCCTGCGCACCAGCTGCCAGTGCCCTGCCCAGGTCCGTGCATGGGCTCGCCCAAGCCCTACAGGCTGGTTCAAGTGTTTTAAAACCTGTTAGCAGCCAAACACAATGAAACCCCTCAGCAGCAAGGTCCTGTCTCCCCAATGTGTAGCCTCTACTTTCAGGGAACTTACCCTGCCCCCCCCCTCAACCTGGGGAGATGGAGGACACAGACTTCTCTTTCAGGAGATGTAATATTCAGTGTGCATAGCAAGAGCTAAGTGGGTGAGGTGCTTAGCAAGAGGGATTCGGGACTTCTGCATGATGTTGGCTGTGGCTGGAGGAATTTATGAACTTAGGGCTTTTTTTTTTTTTGCTTTAAGAAAGGGAGGATCCATCACAGTCCTGGGGGAATAGATGTGTCTGTCTAGCTTTCTGATGTGATGCTGGAATCTGGATTCGTGTTATCACCCCATCCTTGCAGCCCTCCAAGGGCTGGAATTCAGTAGTGTGTGTGGCTTCTTTTCTGCTCTGGAACAGAGGCAGGGGTCTGAGTCATTGCTGCCAGAGAGTGCTTTTCAGTCTTAATTTGGAAGCAGAAGACAACCTATATGGAAAAGTACAGAGTTAGTGAAATGACTGTATATGGAAGAATCTACTCACGCATGGAGCAAGTATTTAATGAGCACCTAGTATATGCCAGGCCTTGCAATTCCATATGATAAGCAATAAAATCAATGGGCAATCAAGCCCTAAAAGATAAAAAGAGAGTAGGGTGGCTTGTGATGTGCTTTTTAAGCGGTGAGATCATTGGATGAAACAGCTGTATAGAAAAACAATAAATGTTCTCATTTATTTGTATGTTAGTGCATGCCAATATGTCAGAAAGATTCTGGAGCAACGTGCACTGCTTACAGGTATGAAGGATGGCATCTTTGGGGTTTTTTCACTTTCTGCATTGTGCACATCCCCAAGTTTCTAAGTTTTGTACTACACACGTTCCACTTTCATTATCAAAGAAAAACCAATCAAGTTAAATAATAGCAATTTAATGGGAAGGGGGAAACGGCAGCACCGCGTGCCGGTGCAGATGTAGAAGGCAGCACTCACACGCACTCCGCGGAACGTCAATCGGCAAACCTCGGGGAAATAGCTGCCCGCAGGTAGTGAAGCTGGGGAAGCATGTGCCCTCTCACACGGCAATTCCACGTCTCGGGATGTGTCCCCCAGGGACCCCCACACGGCGCAAGATGTCGGTTCCAGCCTTGTTTGTGAAAAGCCGGAGGCCTACTCGTGACCCAGCCTGGAGGCCTACTCTTAACACCGTGTGTGGCCACACAAGAAACTCCACCAGGTAAAAGCTGATAAAACCGACCCCATGTGAATCGACACGGTGACTCTTGAAAAGAACTGGTACCCTGGTGTGTGAGGCTTGATGTCATTTTTGTAAAATTTTAGAACACTCAAGTTTTCTGTGAATCTATTACTTATTGATCCAAATATAAATGATCAAAGCCAAAGATGTGTGGAAATCACCTGCAGTGATGGTGGCCCCCCTGAGAGAAGGTGGGGGATAACAAGAGGAACCACAGGGGTGCCTGGCATGTTATACGTCTTAAAAGAAGATGTAGCTGGGCTTTCCCTGGTGGTGCAATGGATTAAAGCCCCATATTATGAAGCTCTCTGAAGCCACCTGCAGCACGAGTTCAACCCCCACCAGGGAGCTGACCCACACGGTGCAACAGACCTCTCCTGACCCGCCTGCTGCTCCCCTCAGCAGTGTACTTCATCAACCTGCCTGTTTTGCTCCCTGCTCTGTCTCTGGTGAGTCTCTTACCCCCTGCACCTGTGGCCTGTACCCCAGTTCTGTATGCATAAATAAATCTTTAAAAAAATGAAGCTAATTTGGCAAATCTGGGTGCAGGGTCCACAGATAGTGGTCACATTATTTTCTGCACTTCAAGCTTTTGCATCTGTTGGTGTGGTGTGACCCGATTGTTTTTACATTTCTCTTGTACCTTGAGAGTTGAGTGGTTTTCATGTTGTGCTTTGCTATTTCTTAATTTTTTCTAAGGGTGTTGACAATGCAAGTTGAAATAAGGTGTTTTCCAGAAGAAGGCCAAGAGACAGCTAACTGAGACACTCTCTAGGCAGGCGGGTCTCCAGCTCTGAAGCCAGAGCAAGCCTGGCCGGGTTGGAAGTGGCCCGGAAGCGGAGGCCTGGGAGGATGGAGCTGCCTGGATGTGGTTGGGAGGGCTGTCAGCTTACACTGAAGAGAAGAGGGGCCTGGAAAGATGGGTACCTGGTATGGTGAGAAGCGGCAGGGGGAGGGGGGTCGCGAGAAGTGGATGAAAGGTCAAAGTTTTGGGAGGGAAGTGGGGTGAGCAGTGCCGGGTGGGGTGAAGTTGCTCTGTGAGGTGTAGCCAAGGTGCCCTAGGCCTTGCCACGTACTGGTCTCAGGTAAACTTGCTGATGAGTCTGTGGTGTGTGGAGGCCCACGGAAGGGGCTGTAAGCCTAGAGTATGCTCAAGGAGGTTGGCTAGAAGGGGAGGCCAAGTGGGGATGAGACCTGAGGAGGGAGGGGGCAGGCCCTGGAAAGACAAAGGAAGCTGAGGGCACCTCAGAACAGACACTGCGTGTTCTCGGAGTCCCCACTCAGGACTGCGGTGCCCAGGGAAGGTGGCCCTCGGCACCCTCAGGTGCTGGCTCAAGGGCCCACTTACCGTGAAGTCATCACAGGGGTCACAGCCATGACCATCATCCATTGCTGCTGCTTACAGGCCCAGGCACTAGACTAAGCATTGCATTTTCACTTCATCTCCCACCCAGTTTTATGGGGCAACTACTATTATCATCAGCCCCAATTCCCAGCTGAGAATCATGAGGCTTGGAGAAATTTCAACATGGCACAAAAGACCGTGTGCCCGCCCTGGGGAGTGGTGGAGCAGGGTCCAGCCCAGGTGATTGCCTCCAGGCCCCAGGAGGGTGACAAACATGTGGGCCAAAGATGGCCGTGACCTCCTGCAGGGTGCGTGGCAGTGGGCTGCAGATGGTCCTCAGCAGAGGTGCAGAGGACCCCAAGTGGCCATCGGGCAGGGCTGGTGGGAATTACTGCTGTCCCCAGAGCCCGCCTCCTGTTTAGTCCGTTCCCTATGGCACCGAGCGGCAGCTCCCACCCATCTGCCTGCAAAGCTGGCTCTGGGCCCCACTCCCCTCAAATGCCTTGGACATCAGGCTCCTCCTCAGCTCCACATGCAGAAGCATCTCTTCCTCTGCTGCCTCAGCCCCTGCTCGTGAATACCTCACCGGCTGCTGGAAGACTCCACAGCCCCCCTCAAGCAGACTTACTGCCCACACTGTGCTCACCTGTTCATTCCACTGCCCTCACAGGATTCCAGTCACCTGTCTCCCGGGCTCCCCTAAACTACTCGAGTTGTCTCCAGGACCTGGAGGGCCAGTGCACAACAGGGCTCAATGGGAAGGCCAGCTCAGGGGCACGGGTGGCCAGCACGTCTGGAGCCTGAGGGCAGCAGTCAGAAGCTGCACTCTTTGGAACTGAAATTCAGCAGAAAAATGACTTGGAAGTGGGGGGTGGAGGTGTGTTAATTCAATATAGGGTGGCCCTGGCCGCCTGGCCGAGGCTCCTGGGAAATGGTCCCTGGTTAGCCTGTGTAACTGGGCACATCAGTCTTCTGGGGTTAAATTTGGACTTAGGATGAGGTAGGGAAAATCCATGCTCATTGAATGCAAAATGCAATTGTCTGCCAGTGCAGGAACTGAAGTATCTGCAGCAAATTGTATTTAAGACTCTATTGTCACAGGCGGATTAGCTAATGCTTGGTTTTAAGTATAGGCTTCTAATGCTATTACTCCTGGTTAGCCCTGCCTGGCAGGTAACCTTGTGGAACAAATGACTGCATTGCTTGAATAACATATTTGATCAAACAGGACAATTCTTTCAAAAATTGAGTTCTCTGTGGCAATTTGAGACCTGTAATCAGCAAATTAGATGATTACAGCAGGGATAAAAATAGTCTTCTAACAATGTCCAAGGTATAAATGTGATTTGAATTTCAAAATGTTGAACATGTGCTAGGAAAATGCACGGTTGGGTAAATATGAGTAGACATTATCAGATTTGATTTCTCTCTATCCCTGCTCTAAGCCAGAGCCTAATTTTGCTGGAAAAAACTCCAATCTCGTTTATGTCTGAGTTGGAGGCTAGAAGCGCATCTTAGCACCGTGCTCCGGTCTTAAAGGGGGCCAAAGCTTTCCTGCTGACATAAAGCTGGTGAGGTGACACAGAAAGCTAACTCCCACACTGGGAAGGTGGCACTGGAAAACCTTCAACACCTACCACCTCCAGACCTGTGCTGCTTTCTTAGACCCAGAGAGATGAGAGTAACACTGGTGAGGCCGTGACTTCCATGAGCTGGGGACGTGGTGCGCTCAGCCTTCACGGCCCAGTCAGCGCTCATGGCTGTCCCTGAGGCTGCCCTCATCTCTAACACAGGAAGTCGCTGGTCTCTGAGCTCTTCCTGCTGAAGCATCTCTATTGACCCAGGTTGACTAGAGCTGCCATTTTCTCCTGGTGTCTGGTACCACCATGCCTCAGCTGGCGTTAGCTGAATTAGAGCACAAATGTAACTTGGAAAATGGGGTGACAGAGCCAACTACTGGGGGCCAAAGTTTGTATTGACGACTAGCAGATGGAGGACGCTCATGTAAGAGCACAGCTTAATTTTTTTTATATAAATAATTTTTCACATTATTTGGTGCCTTTTCCCATCTCATTTGTAATTCCCTGAGCTTCCCATCACCAAATCACCCGTGTGCCATCACCACAGTCCAGTGCATTTCCCTCCCCCCACTGTCTCTGATCCCATTCCCCACTCCACCCCATAAAATGTCCCTGGTATATAGCTGCTCATTATTATTATTTTCTCGCCTGGTCCTGCTATGAGTGAAACCATCTGGTATTT